>NC_044499.1:36710814-37010814 GCF_902362185.1 Chanos chanos | reverse complement strand
GCGATTTTATAGCTTGATGAGTGTGAACATAGTACGATTACTTACGGTCGGACATTCTTTTGATGACGGGGTATTTGCTCGATTCGCACTTTGCGGATATTTATCGGTGTCCGTTTAGTGTGTTCGTGTATGTGTGTGTCTGTGAGAGAGAAAGAGAGAGAGGGAGAGAGAGAAAACAGGTGTGTTTGCGCGCGAGCATGTGCTCATCTTGCAGCAGAGATGTGTAGTGTAGGTATGTCTTGTGTGGTATCATTCTGATTGTCATGGAACGAATACATTAGCCACTGCAGTCATTACAATGTTAATGTTGCAGAATGGGCCTCTCAGTAATGCACGGGATTTTCACTTTTCACAAGTGGTTGGCTGCTTATAGTTTGTCATGCAAAAATAATTTGAGAAATAACTCGAAATGTTACGGTGGCATTGGACTCTGTAATGTAGGCAAAGTGAGTTACAAGCTGCGCCCGAATTTATTATAGGTCGGAACCTACCGGACTCTGACAATACAGAGAGTGATTTCACCAGTAACATACGAATATGCAGATTACACAGGAGTGTCTTAAAGGCATGGAATATCATCTGACTGTTACAATACACAACAATACAAATATATCTTCATTTCAGCCTCAACAACCGCACACCTATTCCTCACGTTACAACACAATAGACTGACTCAGAAAGGCGGGCACAAAAGGAGGAATAACCACGTATAATTAACAATAGAATAAAGGTACCTATTTTTCTAAATATGTAATCTTGTGTCTTCATTAGTCTTTGTTGCGCATTTTGTTTCACTGGGTCTATGTGGTGGAGTCCCAATATGTTTCCACTGAGGGTATTCGACTTGCTTACGTTCAGAAAAAAAAAACAGAGAGTGGGTTGAAAACATAGCATACACTTAAAAACTGAATGCACAGGAATGTAGTTAGCCCGCAATTTTAGCTGTGCGTTAAATTAAGCTGTTCACAACCTCAACCCAACGTAAGTGACACCGTTGAACCAATGACAGAGCGTATGTTAGTAAACAGGGGTGTATGCCAGGGGGGTACTCTAGAAAGCGGGATGAGTGAAAAACTCTGGAACGCCCCCCAGAAAGCGGGTTTAGTGAAAACTCTGAGTTAGTTAACTTAGAACAAGTAGTTAACCTCCTAATAGAAGAGCTCCATGACTTCATTCTCCTGGCAAAACAAAGCTACAGGGCTCTTCTATTAGGAGGTTTACTTGTTCTGAGTTAAGTAACTCTGAGTTTTCACTAAACGCGCTTTTTGGAATACCCCCCTGGTTGGGACCCAGGAAACAGAAATTGTTGATATTGACGTATGGTATTTTTGATGTTTGGCCGTAAATGAAGAAAGCAAGCGAGCGAGAAAGAATGTGGACGTTACAGCTCATAAAAGCAAATTTGTACCGTATGACGAGAGTCCCTCATGTTATCAGAATTTTAAAAGACTCAGATAATGCAATGTGGCTGACTTTTTAGCTACCACGCAATTGATCCATGCCATATGCCATAATAATATACAGTTAGCCCGCTGTGTTAAATACCTGGAAAGTGTTCGTTGTGAGACGAAAAAGTTATAACTTCACAAAGAAATGAAGAAAAATAATAAAGGACAAAAGATCGCTCTACAAAGGCATCTCTGCTTAGATCCTAAATATGCTGTAGCGTGCGTAGTTTCAGCGTGTATGAGTTCAAGGAGGTACAGGCTGTATCAGTAATATGTGTCGCGAGACATGCAAAGTAACCAGTAGTTACGGTTACGCAAGATATAACAGACAAGATATGTTTCACTCACCTGACAGTCGATTTCATCATGTCATCATGTATCACATAACCTAGACGGACGACCATTACAACCATCAAAAGATGAAAAATCCATTGTATGTAGACTTTTCCCATTAAGATATACCGGTACGTGCCCAATGCTCCGTCTCTGTCAGTGTCCTCTCCCTGCGTAGAAAATTGTGCTGACACACCCAGAGGTGAGATACAGTACGAAGTACAAATACTTCGTTACTGTACTTAAGTAGAGTTTTCAGGTATCCGTACTTTACTTGAGTATTTATTTTTCTGACAACTTTTTACTTGTACCCCCTACATTTTAACACAAATAGCTGCACATTCTACTCCTTACATTTTCAAAACAGGATCATTACTTTAGTTTCAATGCATTTTAGGGGAATTATCCAGAGGTGGCAAAAGTACACACATTCTTTACTCAAGCGGAAGTATAGGTACTTGGGTAAAAAAAAAAGGCTCTGGTAAAAGTACTGCAGTCAGAATGCTTTAATAGTCTTCGCATTATAATTGTAGCGTCGTAGTCCTCATATCTCTCAGTCTCTTTCACTGATGGACTCTTAATAACTCTCTGAACTCTTTGCTCAATTAATAGGTGGCGTACAAAGATCTCCGGGTTGGGAGAGATGCCGAAAAAACAAAAAGAACGTCCTAAAGTGAAAACTCTATATATCAGAACTGGCAATCCACTTGTATCCCTCCTCTTTCTCAGCGCCCTGCCCCCTCATCACTAACCAACCAACTAAGAAACGTTCCCCCCCAATATCCTGAATGAAATGTATGAGGCTAATGAATGTGCGTGCGTACATGAGGACGTAAATGAGTGGTGTATGCGTCTGTGCGTGTGAGGGTCGCTACTATATTAATATGACGTGAGGTTCAGTTAGCTTTGCACAGAAACAGCCGGTGGAAATTTCCCTCAAAGCAAGCTCGTAATTAAATCAAATAAATCCTGAAATAAATGAATGAGCCAATAAATACAGAAATATATAAGTAAATGTACATATAAATATTTAAATGAATCAAAATAGTTCAATAAATAAATAACTAGGTCTTTATTTCAAAAGGACGCTTTTCAAAGGACTACTTATATTTCTGTGCATTTCTATTTATTGCACATGTACATATATATTTCCTTATATATATCCTTATATTACCCCTATATTTACCTTTTATAGTTCTTTCATTATTATTATTTAACTGCTACACTTTGCAAGTTGAGCTGGCCCCAAGCCCAAGAATTTCATTGCTGATAATGATGTCCACATTGTTATCTAGCAAATGACAATGAAACTTGAAACTTTTATTTATTTATTTCAGGGGACTTTTATTCCATAATTCCACATTTATTTATTTCAGGGTACCTCTGTTTCATAGTGCCACATTTTATTTCATAATGCCACATCTCCATCTCTTATATTCAAATGAATGGGGCGTGGTTATCTCACATATTCAGACCAAAGCAAGACTGCTCTGGGTAATTGCATGAAGTGAAAACAAACGTTTTTGGTGAAAATAGGCCGAGTGCTTATCAGCTATCACTAACGATAGCTATCATAGCAAAGTTAACTGGAAAGTTAATTAGCTTCACATTCACCCAGCGACCAACAATGGTGATCACAGGCGTATTCAGCTAACGTTATGTCTTTTTTATGTTATATTTGTCAGAAAGCCCACGTGAAGTTTGGGTAAAGTGTCTGAAATGGTACACTAGTGTACTGCATACTGCATAGTCTATTGGCCCAGAATACACTGTGGCTGTGTCCGAAATGGCATACTACATACTACTCACATACTAACTATGACGTAAAAGTAGTAAGTAGTATGCAGTACGTGAAAAATAAAAATTTTGCAGTACACGACAGTTACCCGGATGATGTACTACTCTGGCGAAAATTTCTAGTATACATCCCGAGCTCACTTCGCCGACTACTGCATCCCATGAAGCAACGCGATGATTTCCAACTGTCAAAAAATTTTAAAAACATGGCGGACAGCGACAGAACCAGCTTCAACTTCAACTGCAGCTGCAGATCCGAATATAAATGTATCAGTTGCATATTTTGGTGTAATAAGTCTTCATACGCTTTCTTATAGGGCTACTTTTGATACATATTTTTGGTTGTCGTGTGTTGTTCGATTTTAACAGAACAGATAGCCCAACCGTTTAAACGTGTAGTACACTATACGAAAGTTCTCATAATTGCGTACCAGACAGTATACTAGTGTGTGGAGTAGTGCGCAGTATGCAGTGTATACTAGGCTAGTATGCAGTATGCAGTACGCTAGTATGCCATATTGGACACAGCCTGTGTTCTGTACACCACTATCCATCCGTGTGTACAAGATGGAGCGCAGTTATGATAACCTCGTGTACATGTTCACTGGTGGTTGGGCTATTTGTTCTGTTAAAAACGAAGAATATACGACTACAACAAACATCTGTCAAAAGTACCCCTTTAATTGAGCATATGAAGACTTACTACACGAAAATACTTAGCTGACACATTTATGTCCGGAACTGCAGCTGGAGCTGAAGTTGAAGCTACTTCGGTCGCTGTCCGTATTGTTTTTTGAAATTTTTGACAGTTGGAAGTCACCGCGTTGCATCATGGGATGCAGTACCCGACGAAGTGAGCTCCGGTTGTATACTGCAAATTTTTGCCAGAGTAGTAGATTATCCAGGTAACTGTCGTGTACTGCAAAATTTTTATTTTTTATGTACTGCATACTACTTACTACTTTTACGTCAAGATCAGAATACGAGTAATATGTAGTATGCCATTTCGGACACAGCCACAGATGTTGTAATTTGTGTAGACAATAGTAGCTTTCATTAATTTCATATTCGTGTAGTATGTTAGCTGTACTTGCTTATCATAAATAGCATCATTAGTGTTTGTTTAATTTAAGAGCAAGCAGTATTATTACAGTCAGACCCCCGACAGATTTGGTCTCCCCAGTGTTGACTTCATGGCTACAACCTTGCCTCAAAAGGCTACTTTTTACTTTTATACTTTGAGAACATTTCAGTCTGTACTTTTTCACTTTTTCTTGATTAAAGATGTCGAATCAGTACCAGAGTCTTTTTTTTTTACACAAGTATCTGTACTTCTACTTGAGTAAATAATGTGTGTACTTTTGCTACCTCTGGACACACCTCAAACAACAGTGGGATCAACAGCCGCAAACATCACTTAGTGGGGATGACACAATACTGCAGAAATGGAAAATGATTACAACCAGCTTCAGAGGATTAATAAAAGCGTCCAGACCATGTCTGTCACACTCGTTGACATGAAAATCGATTGGTTGCTGGAACTTTTTTGTGGGGTAATGACGAATACAAAGGTTTTGCAGAATTCTGCGAGGATGGCAAGTTATCGTTAACACTCACGAGGAGGCGAGGAAGATCATGCTCATTTATTCATTTCTGAGGTGCTGAGAGATGTAGCTAGATAATTAAATTATCCATTTACATTGCCTGTTTGAAGAACATACCCTGAATTGGTCCCATAACTTATTTACAATTTGGTATTTGGCAGACGCTTTTAGCCAAAGCGACTTATGGCTCCCACCCATATCTCCTCCACCCTGCAGCAATTTCAGTGAGAAGAGAGTGTCACTACATGCTTTATTTCAACAGGAGCCCAACAATAAGGTCAGTCCAAATGTAGCTCTCACCTCCGTAGTCTGAATAACCTTACAAATGTCAGTTTTTAGGTGTGTTTGAGGCCAAGCTAGGTGCTGTCCTTGAAATTTCTTGTGTAGTGGAGTTCTCGTGTGCAGCTTCCTCACATGTCAATGCCTTGTACTATGCAATACCAGATGGAGTGTGAACTATGGCCCTATAGCTTTGAACATCTTGAAACTGGAACTTAGTGAATTGCTGGCCATTTATGTCATTATTGCAGCAACATCTCATAGCCTCAGCTTTCTGTCCATTGCACATAAATGTTTTTTGTTTAGCCTTTTCGCTCTTTGAGGTAAATTCTTCGATAAAGAGGTGGTCACGACCTACCATTTGTCATATTTCCGTGTGGTGCACATTCACTAAGGTCTGAGTGCTGAGTGAGTCAACAATGTCTGAGTGCTAACTCTGTTAATTTTTTTCTGTCCCTGTCTTGTCTGTGTAACCGGTGGTCCCCAGCTAAAACGATTGTATAACTTGCCACACCTAAATTGAGACTTTGCAACTTGACGCATGAAACTAAGGTACCTGTGGTGTACATCAATAGCTGAAGCTGTAAAATAGTCAGGAACTGTAAAAATGGTTGGCTTAGGTGCCTGTCAGCCATTAAGTTTGTGTTTGTGGACTTCAGCGTCCGTCACATTTACATGAGCTGTATGTTGCATGTGTGTGGTTTAGTTTTTCTCTACACACAGCACAGAAATAATTAATAGAAATTCCACACGAGTCATTTGGTCCCTTATATATATATATATAAAGAAAGGGAGGTTAGGCAGTGGGGGAGAGGTGGGTTCTGAAGAGGTGAGTTTTCAGTTTCCTGCAGAAGATGGCAAGAGATTCTGCAGTCCTAACTGAGTGAGGGAGGTCATTCCACCGCCATGGAGCAATGGCGGAGAAGAGGCGTGGTCGAGAAGAACGGCTGCCAGGTTCCCGAAGTGAGGGGACCGTCAGCTGACCAGAGGTGGTAGAGCGGAGAGCTCTGGCATGGATATAAGGAGTCATCAGAGACTGGGGCGGAGCCTCTTGTGGCCTGGTAGGCCAGCACCAGTGTCTTGAACTGGATGCGGGCTGCTACTGGAAGCCAGTGGAGTGCAGTAAGGAGCGGAGTGACATGAGAGTGCCAAGGTTTTTGGCTGCTCTGGAGGGGAACACCACAGAACCCTCAATGGCGATTGAAGCGTCGATCATTGAGGAGTTCTTAGCGGGAAAAAACAGTTTTCTCCAGGTTGAGCTTGAGTTGGTTAGCAGACATCCAGGTGGCGATGTCGGCTAAGTAGGCTGCATTGCGAGGCTGAACCTGAGAGTCGAATGAGGGGAAGGGGAAGAACAGCTGTGTGTCATCGGTGTAACAGTGGTAAGAGAGACTGTGGGCAGAGATAACTTGTCCGAGTGATCTGGTGTCAAGAGAGAAAAGGAGTTGACCAAGTACAGAACCTTGTGGGACCCCCATGCGGAAAGGGCAGGGGGAGGAGACTGATTCCCTCCAAGAAACCTGGTAAGAACGGTCGGACAGATAGGACTCGAAGCATGCGAGTGCAAATCCCATGAAGCCCATCCCAGCAGGGGTGTACCGCTAACATTTGAATAGCAGATGAGTTAGTGTGCAAATCTCCTAATGCCATATGCAAAAACAGGGAATAGGGAAGAGTTACAGATGCATAACAAAAACAGGTGATTTTTTACACAGATATTTACCAATGTCCTCTTCATATGGCTACTGTGTTTTGTATACTGCAGTGTTATATGTACCTTAAATTATTTTCCGTGGATTCATGATGGAAAGAACAGAGACTACAGAGAAAAAAAGGTTACATAGTCACATTGATTTACAAATTATGAGGCAGTGGAGATGTCTTGTTGTTCATCCTCAGTTGGCATGGTTATATCATGAAAGAAGTGTAGCAAGAGTGCTGGCAACCTCTGTGGGAGTGGACAAATTTGATAGAAGCTCCAGTAGTTGCTTTATAGGACCGAGTACAACATTTCCCACACTGATCACTCTATGATTGTTGATGTTCATGTGGTTCCACAAGTCTTTCAACTTCATTGTGCTACTTGGCTATCTACCCATAAATCTAGCATTGAAGTTTGTGAATATCTTGTCCCATGCAGCTTTTTGCAGTAGTTGGGTTGTGGTTGACAAAGTTATGTTCATAAGACTAATTACCATTGCTGAAAGTTGATTGAAAGAAGACAGAATTCCTCTATTCTATTTCGTATATTAGTGCAGGGGAAGATCTCCCAGTTGTTCGAGGATGCAACATTGATTTGTATTAAAATGAATAGATATTGATAACATATTTGCAAGAATTGAAAGTGCGGTGAAGTAGTACTTAAATAATCAAATATATCATTATGATGTGGTGTTGCTTTGTGTTGGGCATATCTTGTGTAACTTGTATGTTCTCGCTTGCAGAGTGCTCCACAAAAGCCAACTGAGCATCGAGATTGGGCTGAACCTTGGTGGCAATGCCTTTCCTTTAAAGCGTAGCCTGCTGTACTTTAGTTCAGTCACTACACTTTGCTATGTTCTATGGTTTTCAGAAATATTATCCAGCACATTATTTCGACAGAGGAGCTACTGCGAGGATTTCAATATGCATGTTAATATGTATGACTGTGCTTTTCATCTAGTTCATATTTCTATACAATTTACATGTTCCTTAAACACGAGTGTGAAATTACTGATCCCCAAACATGTTAGTAGTCTCATGATACCTCAATTATGAATTCATATGATTAAAATAATCTTTTTCAGTGGCAAGTTCAAGGTACGCATGGACATGAAAGATGTGACACTCGTGAAACTTGAGACCCGTTTGTGAAAAAGAAATTTCCTGGTCATTCGTGAGTGTACAGTTGTATTTGCAGAAGATCCAGTCTTGCTGGAACCAGTCTGCCATAATTAGAGCTTGGCTTCAGGAAAAAAGGAGCCATAGATGTCACATGCAGTGAAATTATGAAATGTTTAACCAGTTGAAAATTGAAAAGTAAAAATGCTGCATCTTTTCTATTGTTTCAGTATATGAAATCATTTTTGCTGGAGAAGTATTGAACATAGTTCAATGTCTGCAAACTAACCAGGTTGTAAAAGTGAAATGTATCTGAAATACTGTATTTCTTTCTCTCAATATATATGTGTACATGCGTGTGTCTGTATGTATATGTATATGTATATATGTAGATATATATATATGTCTATATCTATATCTCTCTCTGTCACAGCCTTCAAAAGGCAGGACACAAGTGCAGATATGATTAAAGAAAAGTTTAATTTCTTCCAGATGGGTAGATACAACAAACAGGTATTAAGTAAAGCAAAACAAAAACACGGAACACGGTGGAAGTTACAGAATTACACAGGACACGCTCAGTAATCACTACGGAGGAGAAGACTTTGCAGAGACAGGCTGGAGGCAAGGGATATAAATAAAAGGTGGAGACAGGTGAAAACAGGTGAGAGAGATAATGAACGGATGAGCCAGTGATTAGTAGACCGGCGATGCCAATCGCTGAATGGTGGAATTGGAGGAGGGAGGCATCGAAGTTGTCATACTCTCTCTCTCTCTCTCTCTCTCTCTCTCTCTCTGTCTCTCTCTCTCTCTCTCTCTCTGTCTCTCTCTCTCTCTCTCTCTCTCTCTCTCTATATATATATATATATATATATATATGTATGTATGTATGTGTTTGTAGAGAAAGCTATACAATAAATGTATGGATATACATGCGCCCACTTTAACTTCAGGATTCTGCCTGGCCAATAGATGTAACACTAACTTATACGTCCAAAATACTTTTGAAAATGAAGTATGGCTTAAAGTCTGTTATACACAAGTTAAACCCAAGATCTGGTCTTTCTGTAATATTTTGTCTAACTTGCTATCAGTTTGTCATCTCACACTGGTTCTGCATAACAGAAAATTGAGTTTCTTTAAAATCTCCCTTCCACCTCTGACATGTTTAAATTTGAATTGGAGTTCTTTTTTTACTTCATGATGTCAGCAGGAAATGGCCTTATATGAACCTCACAGTCTTTGTGGCAGCTGAGCCTTCAGATTGTGAAAAAAACACACATTTCAGAATCACGGTAACGTCCAGACCTGTTTATGGAATGTTGCAGCACTGCAAAAGACTTTTACATTCTCATTGTACCATCACATAGGAGTGGAACACTTAAAACAACATGAACATATCTGCTGCTGAGTAAGATAAATTGACGATTCACTGGTATGGGAAACCCCACATATTACTGGGCTGATGCTGTAATACCATTCCTAACCAACCCTGCCATAATGAATGGAATGCTGTCAGTTGGAATGTGCATTCATCACTGAGAAGAAAATCCCAGAGATGGTAGGAAAAGAGATGACAAATGTTTTATCCAAACAGCTGCATGAGGCTTTGTTAGAAATTTCTGTCTGTTGGGCCATTGCAGGGTGTGGGTGTGTGGGAAAGGATTAAAGTTTTGTGATATTCAAGTTATTCCTCAGGCAGCAATTAAGAAACTAAGCTTTGTATTTTGACAGGTGATTGAAGGTCGCCAGAAAACACCCTTTACTTTTCTGTTACATACATGTAAAATATACAACCTGTCCACAAACGTCATTGTGTGTACGCTGATTAATTTGAAGTTGGTTAAGCTGATGAAGTTGTACCTAACTAACTTCTTGAAGTCTTGACATGACCTTTTCTTAAAAATCTTGTTGAGCTTCCAGTGTACTTACAAGGCTTTTATTTCACGTTCTGAAAAATATTACATCTGTAAATGCAAGCCATCAGAAGAGGAACATTGTTATAATGGTGTAGGATTTATAACATTGTAAAGTAAAGAGAACCTTAATTGTGAAGATCTGTCTATCTTTCTCTAACCTCTGTTACGACCCCGTCAAGGTAGGGGTGAAATATAAATACGAGGGGGAGAATCTCCCTCTCCTGCCACCAGAGTAAAAATGAAACAACAACAGCGACACTTATATACTAGTCAGCTTTTTATTACTTAAGATATTTATTTACAAAACACAAAAAGACTTCGGGGGTGAGCCAGGCCAAAATAACAAACAAAAAAAAAATACATCTAACTAAAGGGAAGGGAATAACCTAGCTAAAAGAACACAAAGAGATGAACATAAACAGGAGTAAATACGCTGAACTGAAATGTCACCCACCCCTACGGGTGCTGACTGAGAAAACGACAGAAAAGAAATCAACACGATAACCCGATTATTTACAACTATTTACAAATTGCGTTCGATGTGGACTCACTAGTCCACATAATCACCGGCAAGTTTTACACAAGGAAATACTCTATCAACACGGCATCAGGAGTATAGCAGGAGAATCAGCCAGCTGTGCGCTGCGCAGCCGTCGTCTTTCAAAATTCCCTCGCACGTTCAATCTGAAAGGAGAAATGTGGCGGGGAGCGAGAGGGAGAAGGAGGGAGAGAGAGAGACCCCCAAACAGAAAACAAAAATACGTCCAAGGACGTAACACTTCATATGCACCTGTGCTAAAGTTTGTTAGTTTGCGTTTTATATTATTATCTATTTTTATCATGTCAAACTTATAAAATGTTGGAGTATCGTGACACCAGGCAAGATTTAGGGAGATGCAATATCCACAGGCTTTGTCCATTAAGCTTTTGTTTAAAATGAAGATTCTCGTTGCATGGCCTTGATCCTTATGTTCTTATGTTGAACTGATGGAGTAACGTGCCTTTCATTAGAGCCTGAGCACTTGTCCAAGGGCAGCTTTTTTTGCATATATACGATTAATGCAGTCACACGTACAATAACTGAAGAACTGTCAGTCAGTTATTCAGTCCTGACAACAGACACAAAAAGCAAGGACATGATTACCTTTGTACAGGAACATCTTGTTCCATCTGACTTCAAATCTGGTTCCACTGCTTTTTGTGACTCTCCTTTGCACAAATCCTAACCAGCAGGTTTATAATTGTTAGGTGTCGTTTTTAAGCAGAACATTAGTTATGCTTTATTCACCTGCCTGACTTCCCACAACGAATATGAGATGACTTCTGTATATACATATACATGTACCTACAATAAAAATGAAACACTGTTTGCTGTAGATTGCCACCGCTCACTGACATTTATTAATGTATATAAATTTATTCAGAAAGATGCATCTATGTGATTTGAAATTATAGACCAATATAGTGATTTTCTACGCTATGGCAGCTGGACAAAAGCCAAGTAGAGTAGAGTGAGAAACCCACAACCAAGTCCTTATGCCAGTCCTGTCAACCCTCCCGTTTCTCCCGTATTGTAGACTTACTCTCCCGCAGTCCTCCTGTTTTAATATTTTCCCGTGAATCTCTTGTATTTTGAACTTTTCATAACGTTAGGTCCTGGAGCCTTGTAGCAGTGGCGTAGCCAGAAATTTATTTTCGGACGGACCTTGGCAAAAGTGAGCTGGCAAGACTTTCACTCACGGTCCATCAGTACCCTACACATTCTTTATAACTTACTACTGCACTGAATTACAGGTCGGACACTGCATATCGCAACTGTAGCGGGCTCAATAAACAAGCCAGTCCAATCCTCTGTTCTTTGTTTGCACTGAAACGGAATATGTAGTAACCCACAGAATACTGCCACATTTTTATTCATCAAGCACACTTTAACCCTCTATGGGACTTATTAAAGATATTAATTGAACATTCAAAGACCTTTCATTTTAAGTGTATGCACACATAAAATAAATTTCCTGTGTTCACTTTCAATGACCTTTGACCTTATTTTTGGGGTGACGTCATTTATAAATGACTACATCCCATGAGGGTAGATATTTCTTCACGATTTTCCAACATGTTCCAACTCAACATGTGCTCTTGTCTCCTTCACTTCCTTGTAGCAACAAATGTTATAAATATATTAAATAACCTTTGATTTTATTTGTTAGCGGGGATGCCATTTGACACATTTTTGGGATAGTGTCATTGGTTAAGAGTTTAGTGTCATTTATAAATGACCAAGTCCCATAGAGGGTTAACCAGACGTAGTGTAAAACGCACATCAAACGCACACAACAAACACACAGTCACAACAGACACACAGTATAATGCTGTCACAACACTAGCTGGGTTTCCAGACAACTATTTAATGCAAATTAACGCTTAAACTTCGCATCAAATCTTTTAAGTCGCATAAGAAATTTATTCGTTGGAAAGAGGTGATAAACCCACACCTGTTCACAACTCCTCCCACGATGAAGAGTGTGTACATTTTGAATTTGCAAAACACAGCTGAAGGAAACACGCACAGACATTTCCTTAGCCGAATTTTCATGAATGCACTTAAAAATACGCGAATGTGTTGGGTAGGCCTAGCTGCTATCTCCTGTTGAAGGTTTACATCACTGGAAGTCAAAACCAAACTGTTAACTGGCTAATATAATTTAATGAGAGTAGGTGTACTGTAATATGGCTTGGTAGCTCCTGTTGGAACATATACCATCATTACTGAGACCTCTTTTATGAGATCAAAGATGTTATTTATCTGTCTGTCATTGCCAATATTTTAATCTTTTATAGTCATTTTCATTAAAAATTTTGGTTGTTTAAGCTACATGTCAAAATTCATTTCACATTTAAGACATCGCATTCTTACAAGTATAACTGTCTGACATTTCTTAAATGTGGTACTTAAGTACTCAATAAGTTAATCAAAACATAATTAGCAAATGTCAATAGCATTGTTCACTTTTAATGATTTTTAAACTTTTAATAAATGTTCAAAATGTATTTCAGCACTCAAAAACGGTGTGAAGTTTTTCCACATTTAATAGATGTCAGATTTCTTTCACATTCAATAAATGTCTGAATTTATTAAATGTATTAAAGATAGTTCATTCAAATGTGTATTGGAGGCCATATTCCCTAGCTATGACATGAAAACCATTCTAGAAGCAGATGACTATGCTGTCATTGTAGTACAGCATGGTTGGTGAATCCTAATAAACACTTGTGAAAATGTAGCTCCAATAACAGTACATGTCCAGTTACTCACAACTTCATTAGACAGCCCCCTTTACATAGCCCCTTACATGACTCAGTACGAGTTCTGCATCTTTCTGCTATGTGTGCAGCTCCTGGCAAACTGTTAAAAACCCATTTATCATATGTGGAGAAACCTCAAACATTTATTAAATGTAAGGAAAGAAATCAAACATTTATTCAACGTTGAAAAACTTCTCATATTTATTAGATGTTGAAAAAATAGACATGTATTAAACGTGGGAAAATTCTGACATTTAGTAAATCTTGTTTCATTTGAACTTATTTTATCTTTTTAATAGAGTATATAAGACAATTCTGACAGAAATAACTACTGAAAACAGCATGCAGTGCCGAATAACAAACCCAGAACAAACAACCATTTTAATGTTTGTACACGCGTCCATTTCACTGGTGGACTTGAGCAGGAAGAGGCTATTAAAGTCACACTGAGCTACAGAAAAACACACGCAAAGTGCAAACTCAGAGTGAGAAACTTGCACACTCTAATTACGCTCAACTGAATTTGTTTATCACAAAATTTATCCCCAGTTCCCCCTTTATCTCCTCATCCAATCAAATCTATGCATCTGTTCTGCACAATTCAAGCTGTGCAGTGCATTCTTGATATTGAATGAGAGGTGATTATTTCTATACTTTAAAATATTTGTTGACCTGATAACATCGTCCGGCCATGCCTCTGGTTCACTCAACACTTTAACTGGCAAAAAAATGGCTTATTTAATCTCCTGCTGCTGAGTGATAGTTTATGTTAGTTAAAAGTGAATGAAATGCCAGAAATGCACTGGAGAGATGGCCACTGCGTATATTTTTAAGTGAAACCTTTTTGAAAATAATTTTGAAATGTGAAGTCAAAACATGAATATGTTGTCTTCAGCAGGGCAAATCCAATTTCTTTGATGCTGACATAAGGCATGTTTTTTTCTGTTTTTGAGTGTGCTATGTGGAAAAATTAATACATAGTTAATGGTGCTCATTTACTATGAAATACTTCTTATAGAGCCAACAGCAAACCCTGTTAACAGTATCTGAATTATAGCGTGAAGTCATCTGACTAAATTGTTACCAAAACATCTGTTGCTAAAACTACACTAAAATGTTCATGAGAAGACTAAAACTAAACTTAAAATTCCCACCAAAGTGCTCTCTAGTAATGGTTTAGGCCTAGCTGCTATCTCCTGTTGAAGGTTTACATCCCTGGAAGTCGAAACCAAACTGTTAACTGGCTAATATAGATGTAATATAGATGTCATTCATACCCATCAAGCATTATACACATAAAAAAAAAATAGAAATGCTAGTTCTGAAAGAGTATTGAGTATGGTGCTAAAGGTATGGTACAGAAAATAGAATTGCATTGGAGAACAGTACTGTTTGTTTTTTACCGTCATGTAAAAGCAACTACACTGGCCAGGCTCAGCAATACACTCCCTCACAGAAGGTGTTGAGGAATGCAAAGTCTGCAGCTTATGTCTACAACAGGTCCCTTGTCATTCTTCACCAAGAGGAGTGACAAGGCAGTCTCTCTCTCCCCTGCTCATTCTCTCACTCACTCTCTCTAGCATTTCACCTTCAACCAGGTATCTGACTGACCACTTAACTGTAGTCACTTAGTTAATGTAGGAACTAGTTAATCCAATCCTTGTTGATATTTTAAAGCAAGTGGTTCCCTAGTGGTGATTTCAGGGTTCACTATGTGCACCCTTGCCTAATTGTAAGGGGTAAGGCTGGTGGGAAGGCCCAGGTCGGGGCGGCAGAAAGTGTCCCATATTCTCAAAGCCCAATGTTGACAGGTATGCCTTATGACCAACATTTAAGTTTGGTTGGCTGTCCAAGCTTGAGGGCTTACAATTGCTCTCAGATATTTACGGGCAGTTTTCTAAACAACACAACATATTCTCAGAACTATTCACAAAACTAAAAGAACTTTAGATCAAACCATTGACATAACCCAGACAGTGTCGACAGAGCGACGCACCTCAGCTGTGTCCACTCGGGACATGGTGCCAAAGAGTCCATTGTCCATATACTGTATGGTGTCAGAGGAGTACAGTCACCCTTATCCTCTGTTCTGCTGATCCTTCAGGAGAAACAGGTTGTGTCTTACACACACAGTAAAGCTACATCTACATAGCTGAAAAAGCCAGTATTACTAACTATCTAACATTGCCTTTTAAATAAAAATTATTACAAAAAGTCATGTCTGCAATCTGACATTAGCTGATTTTACCACAAGGTAATTATAAATAAAACAATAACATTAACAACCCCATAAATAATCTAATCAGCAACAGTCTGTATACATCATAAATAAAAGAGCAGAGCAGCAGAGTAGAGATTGGTGAGGAGTTTCAGAGACAGGGCTGTAGATGCATGGTAAGCACTCCCTGGCTGTGAAGCTGCAGCAGACGCAGAAACTCTTCAGGCATTTTGTGAACCCCTTTTTTTGGCGCAGCATTGTCAAAATAATGGTGAAATATGGGTTGCTGGTCCAGGTTGATATCAAAAGGCCAAAAGCCATAGATGTGCACATCATCACAGAGTTCCATGGCAACGTTGATCAGCATAAAGCCTGTTGACAGGCGTACCGCCTTCAGGCCACGCCAGCTCCAGAACTGAGCCAATGTCTTAAGGTAGAAGGGACTAAAGAATACTACAACTTGTTGTGGCCATAATGTCTCATGTATACTAACTGATATTGCTGTATTGTACGTGTAGGAAAATGCAGGCATGAGGACGGAAGCGTTGCCATAGACAGACAGGTCCTGCAATAGGGGCCCAGGATCCTTCTTGAAGTTCTTGTAACTATGAACAACAAATAGAACCATTAAGTCCCATTCATCCATGTGAGAAATAAGATGGACATTCAGAGGATAAGATGGAGTAACTGTACGTTCACACTGAGAGCGGCAAGAGCGTCAAGAGTCGCCCAAACCTCCCTGCCAACGACGCTGTTGAACACTGTGGACGCTCTGCCGTTGATGAAATAGGCGGGTACAAGTTCCTTCGGAAAGCTTGGTTATGCAAATGTTTTTAAAGGGGCTATAAAGCAAACAAACAGGTCGAGCGGTATCTTTGTGCTGACTGACCACCAGTAGGCTATAAGTTAACCTTATGAGATATTTTAAATGAGAAGGTGCGAAATCGACCGATGACAGAAATGAATAAACAATGCTAATTACATATTTCGTAACAAAATAAACTAATGAAAAACACTACTTAAAAGCTTTTTTTTGTTGTGTGTCTTTTGTGTTAATGATAGGCTAGGTCAAATTCCAGCATGGAGTTTATAGGACACGTTTACTAGCCTTGGTCTTTAATTAACACGAACGTTTGTGCATAACCTACATTACAGTACAACATGTGGAAACCCGCCACCGATATAATCAGTTTCTCCTCCATTTTGCTTAGGACCAAAAGTTTTGTGGGAACAATAGTTTATACTGTCGTGTTCTCTACAATTCTCTAGAGCGGAGCACTTCCAAGTTTCTATTGGTTGCCGCCCAACCGCGTCATATCTCATTACCATAAAGTTAACCGAACTTCAACTGTATTTTGACGCCCAAACCACCCTCGCCGCGACGCCCTTTGCCGCGACGCTCTTCGCCGCTTAAAGACGCTGGCTCTCATTGAAAATGAATGACTTCCGGTCACTTTGACGCTCTCGCCGCGCTCAGTGTGAACGTACAGTAAGAGATCACAGGTGTGTCTGCATATATGAATTTGTGTGAAAGTATAATTGTGATCATGCAAGATTAAATCAGTATGCCTGCTCATGTGGACAGCATAAAGCCCAGTCATGTGGCCATTTGCGTGTCATTCTGTGAACTCACTCTCTCCTTATCTGGCTGGGGTTTATCGTTATCAGATCAGTCTTCACTCCAACATCACTGTCATTTACTGGAGCCAAATTAAACCTGGAGAGAGAGAATGCGTCAAAAAACTACCAAACACTAACACTCAAACTTTCATACCCATAAACTTCAATCTGTGTAATTTCAAAATAATAATACATAAGGACATATTTAATGACTTGGATAAAGCACAGAGTACTCTAGAAAATTGCTTTGTTTTTTATTTACCATTATTTGTATTATCAAGCCAGTTGTTTTATTATTTTGGAGTTTAAATGGTTATCAACTACACTTTTGTGAAACCAAAGAAGTTTGCAGAGACAAAGCTGTCTTCATATAAACCATGATAACCTACTACATCAGGGATGAATTCTGGCTATTTGAGTCTATACCTGATGACAAAGTCTGAATTGTTGATCTCTTCTCCACAGCTACTGTTCTTCAGAATCCCCCCACTTCCCACTACAGCACAGCGTCGCAGATTCCCACCACTCCAGGGAAACTCCTGGACAATAACACACTCATCCACACATGTCCTAAGGATTTTATGCCATTATAGAAGTCATTACATTATTCTGCCTCTGAACTGGACCTACTGTGTTCTCACCTCAGGTAGCATGGCATAGAGATCTGAATCCACTCTCCGTTTCACTCTGCTATTAGTCTCATATGAGATACTGTGATTCAGAGGAGTGTTCTGTTTTGTTAGGTACAGGGTACCCGTTGCATTACAGCAAGCGTGCAGTCTTACTCTGCACAGAGAGAGACACAGAGAGAGACACAGAGAGAGCCAATAGCTCTCATTTAATATATTTCGAAAACTTCTAGCTTGGCTAAATAGGTGCCTCATTCTCTGTACTACAAAAGAAGCATCACAATTAACACTGTTTCTGGAAATGCATCTTATTTCTGTGGCATCGCTTAAAAAGTTGAATCATATCAGAGCAGTGATCTCAACTTTCCCATTTTAAATTTCGAATGGGTTCTTCAAGCCAAGTTGTTTTGGAAAATAGTGGCAAATTAGCCCATCCTTTCATACTGAAAGTTTGTGAAAAAAAACTTGCAAAAAACAAAATCACTTTCAGTTCTTCCCCCGATTTCCTGGCTTCATCTTAAGATTAAGCCAATATTTGTCCAGTAGTCCATTTCTGTAATTCTTGTATTTGGCCCTGTTGGATGGGCATCAACATCCTTTACTGTATTGAGAACATGCTGTAATCTCTGAAGCTGCTGAGACAGTATGTTGTCAATAAAACCAGACGGATGATGTGTAACACATATGAGAATCCTGTTGAACATCATGCAGTAGCAACACATAAGTAATGTCAGTTTATTGCTTTTTAAGTCGGAAGCTTTATTAAGTCTGTAGCTCTGAATTGAAACACAGAATCCATACACAGTACCTTTCAAGTTCTTGTAGGGTATAGTTGTACCTAGGAGGGCACCTCAACAGCCTTTTCAGATCTTCTGTGAACCGTGTTAAGTTCTTGCTGACGGAGAGAAAGTATAAGTGTGATCATGTGTTGTAGAACATGATAAACTTAAGGACGAGGTAAATGTAAATGTAATTTAAAGGACAGATCTTGGCTCACATTTCTATTGTTTCCATGGAGAGGATCTTGCTCTGTAGTTTTAAGCACTGGACTTGTAAATACACATCGTGCATATCACTCCTGAGAGTTCAGAAAAAAACAACAACAAAGTGAAACAAAAACTGAATAAACACAATAAAAGAACGTCAAATCATACAGGTTACCCATAATGCTGTGAAACATGATGTCAAAATTAAATATTGATGTTAAACTTTCCTAACACCAATAGACACACTGACAAAAATCAATTCTCATTCATGGCACAAAATGTATTTTCCTGAAAACAAGCGACAATAAATATTTGAGTGATTAACCAAGGCTGGGGCATAAAGTGTTTTCACAATTAGCTCATTTTCAAATTACCAAGAAATCTGAATCAAAACCCAAAAACAAATCGAACGGATGTTTTATACCAACAGTTGTATAAATACATTACCAAACTCTGTTCTAAAGATACTTAGCTACTAATAGCTACTAAAGATACTAATATTTTAATTTA
Source organism: Chanos chanos (assembly GCF_902362185.1). Taxonomy (NCBI): domain Eukaryota; kingdom Metazoa; phylum Chordata; class Actinopteri; order Gonorynchiformes; family Chanidae; genus Chanos; species Chanos chanos. Next base: position 36,991,345 of record NC_044499.1, on the reverse strand, counting down.
AGTTATCTGAAACAACATTTCTTTAGGAAGTTTACCTTGTTTTCTCCAAGTTGAGTATGCTCAGCTCCCTGCACTAAAGACTAGTTGGTCTTTGTTAAATTACATTTTCTCATTTTTGAGGTAATCTTGAATCTTAAATTGCTCTCTAGGACATGAATAGCTTCACAGCTTTGTTTGACTGCTATTTTTATGTCTTTTCTTTTTAGTGAATCGAGTCATTTGACTCAAACTAACTAAAAAGACTGATTTGTGTAGTTTTTCCCAATGACTGTGAAGTTTGAATGACCTGCAGGGCCTCTTTAATCCAGATTGCATCCACTCAAGACTCCTCAGGAGGCAGAAGAGCATCTTCATAGCAAGTTAGACAATATATACCTAACTATTCTACCCATGGTCTTTTTGGTCACATTTAATAATGCATGTTCTAAAATATGTAGTACACAGATTCATTTTATATGCCTCTGCCTGTCTGCCCAATTTAATGAGAGTAGGTGTACTGTAACATGGCTTGGTAGCTGCTGTTGAACATATATCATCATTACTGAGACCTCTTTTATGAGATCAAAGATGTTATTTATCTGTCTGTCATTGCCAATATTTTAATCTTTTATAGTCATTTTCATTAAAGATTTTGGTTGTTTAAGCTACATGTCAAAATTCATTTCACATTTAAGACATCGCATTCTTACAAGTATAACTGTCTGACATTTCTTAAATGTGGTACTTAAGTACTCAATAGGTTAATCAAAACATAATTAGCAAATGTCAATAGCATTGTTCACTTTTAATGATTTTTAAACTTTTAATAAATGTTCAAAATGTATTTCAGCACTCAAAAACGGTGTGAAGTTTTTCCACATTTAATAGATGTCAGATTTCTTTCACATTCAATAAATGTCTGAATTTATTAAATGTATTAAAGATAGTTCATTCAAATGTGTATTGGAGGCCATATTCCCTAGCTATGACATGAAAACCATTCTAGAAGCAGATGACTATGCTGTCATTGTAGTACAGCATGGTTGGTGAATCCTAATAAACACTTGTGAAAATGTAGCTCCAATAACAGTACATGTCCAGTTACTCACAACCTCATTAGACAGCCCCCTTTACATAGCCCCTTACATGACTCAGTATGAGTTCTGCATCTCTCTGCTATGTATGCAGCTCCTGGCAAACTGTTAAAAACCCATTTATCATATGTGGAGAAACCTCAAACATTTATTAAATGTAAGGAAAGAAATCAAACATTTATTCAACGTTGAAAAACTTCTCATATTTATTAGATGTTGAAAAAATAGACATGTATTAAACGTGGGAAAATTCTGACATTTAGTAAATCTTGTTTTATTTTAACTTATTTTATCTTTTTAATGGAGTATATAAGACAATTCTGACAGAAATAACTACTGAAAACAGCATGCAGTACCGAATAACAAACCCAGAACAAACAACCATTTTAATGTTTGTACACGCGTCTATTTCACTGGTGGACTTGAGCAGGAAGAGGCTATTAAAGTCACACTGAGAGTCACAGCTACAGAAAAGCACACGCAAAGTGCAAGCTCAGAGTGAGAAAGTTGCACGCTCTAATTACGCTCAACTGAATTTGTTTGTCACAAAATTTATCTCCAGTTCCCCCTTTATCTCCTCGTCCAATCAAATCTATGCATCTGTTCTGCACAATTCGAGCTGTGCAGTGCATTCTTGCTATTGAATGAGAGATGATTATTTTTATACTTTAAAACATTTGTTGACCTGACCACATCACCCGGCCGTGCCTCTGGTTCACTCAACACACTCAAAATGGCTTATTTAATCTCCTGCTGCTGAGTGATAGTTTATGTTAGTTAAAAGTGAATGAAATGCCGGAAATGCACTGGAGAGATGGCCACTGCGTATATTTTTACGTGAAACCTTTTTGAAAATAATTTTGAAATGTGAAGTCAATAAATGAATATGTTGTCCTCAGCAGGGCAAATCCAATTTCTTTGATGCTGACATAAGGCATGTTTTTTTCTGCTTTTGAGTGTGCTATGTGAAAAAATTAACACATAGTTAATGGTGCTCATTTACTATGAAATACTTCTTATAGAGCCAACAGCAAACCCTGTTAACAGTATCCGAATTATAGCGTGAAGTCATCTGACTAAATTGTTACCAAAACATCTGTTGCTAAAACTACACTAAAATGTTCATGAGAAGACTAAAACTAAACTTAAAATTCCCGCCAAAATTAACAGTTCTCTCTAGTAATGGTTTAGGATTTTGAAAATGCTTTCATCATACTTCCTAAAAGTGCTCTTATTGCTTTTATTTCTCAAGTAAGTGAAATGCAAGGAAGAATAAATAGAATTCCATTTTGACTAAAAGGAACGCAACATGCTGCTCTTCATTACGGAACTATTACACTGAAAAAAAAGCAAAACCAGCGGCCAGTTTATTTGTCCGATGGTTATGTTTGCTCAAGCGCACCTAACTAAAGAACGACTTTATTCTCTCGAACTCCTCTGCTTACACGTGTTATATTTCATATCAATACACGTTATTAATCTAGTACAATTAATACAAAGGTTTAGACACATAAGCAGTTATGCTGTGTAAGACAAAACATCAGTATTGGACACATTAATACCCACAAGTTCACAAGTAACTGAAAATAAAAGTGTCTGTTTAACGAGGAACATTCTGAGCCGCAGAGCGCTATGCCATCTTTCCTGTGTCAAAGCGGAGGGGAATAACCGGAAAATAAAAAAAAAAAAAAAGAGAGAATCAACTGAGCGTCTCTAATCAACAAAAATATATGCATAATTGTTTAATGATAATTTATATAGAATATGACTGAACAAAAGTACAAAGATCCCCTAGGAATTCGTAACATATAATTCACTTTTCACGAAAGATGATCACGGAAATTACAGTTTACATCGCGAATCTGAAAAATTCATGGTTACCCTCACCTGAGGATCAGTGTCTTGTCCTTATGTAACACATAACAAATGTGCAGCAGCGTCAGTAATGTCAAGAGAGGCAAAATCCATTTTATCACTGCGTTTCCCATCGTAGCCATGGTAAGAAACGACCGCTTTCACTCCACTGCTGCGCTTATCCTTTGCTCGGAAATATAACACTCCTTTGGAGGCGTCAAAACTAGCTTCAGTGCGGGTGACTATATTTTATCTGGGTTGGATGAAGTACTGTGGTTGTGTGTGTAACCAGGTTAAAAAGTGTACATTTATTTTTTTTATGAACTTCACCAAATCCTGATATGGTTGCTATTGTCTTATTTTATGTTTGTACATAATGTATCTATGTAATGTGTCTGATTTCAATGCTGAGCTGTTGCTCTTGGACTGTTTCTTTAAGAGATTGTAGTTCGTTGTCGTCATTATTGCGTAGCTCTCAGTCTGCGGTTGTTGAACTGAGGAGAGGTACGCAAGTTATACCCGTTAGATTATAAAAGTATATTTTGGTGATAAAAAACGAGACAAATGTTACGCAATGCAGCCATAATTGTGTATGTAAAGTTAATGAACATGCAAACATTTTATTACTCAGATCCAAATACTGTAATTTCATATTTTACACAATTTATGAAAGACACGTGTTCCATACGGTGCTAGGAGGTTTCTTGTATGCTTTCTTTTGCTATCAGGTTGCTGATGTCCTGTGTGTGTGCGTGTGAGGGCTGCATGTCAAACATTTCTTGTCGTTTTGTGTTAATTTGTGCAGGTATGTTGTGCTCAGTGTTCGTTCATTGTTATATAGTTAATTTTGAGTCTGCGGTTGTTGAACTGAGGAGAGGTTGCTGATGTCCTGTGTGTGTGCGTGTGAGGGCTGCATGTCAAACATTTCTTGTCGTTTTGTGTTAATTTGTGTAGACGGTATTTCTCCTCTATTAAAACCAACAACTGGAATCATCGGTGTGATCCTTACACTACTATCAAGTTAAGCAGACCATCGAACACAACGCAGATTATAGAGGTTAATTTAACGGAGGTGCAGATAGAGGAACACCCCGGTTACATGTGCAATATAAAATGTGACTTGCATGAAAGAATATCGTAGAGCTACGTGATACGACCCCGTCTAGGGTGGGGTGAACATAAATGCGTGGGATGACCTCCTTCCCCTGCCACCAGAGCACCCCAAACACCAACTCCGACACCGATACATTTCTAGTCAGCTTTTATTATGGATTGTTATGATTATTACTAACAAAAACACAAAAGACTTCAGGGGTGAGCAAGGCAAAAACAAAAAAACATGTCTATCTAAAGGAAAAAGGAACAATCTTACCTATCGAAAATGAAAACGAAAAGAAATACAAATCAAGTCCCTGTCTCCCAACTATCATAAACAGAAAAACAGCAACTCAAACAAAGGGCACAAAACGACAGAAAAGAAATTAACCAGACAACACGGCTATTTACACATTACACATTTACACATTACACACGATGTGGACACACGAGTCCGCATCGTACCCACGATTTATCACAAAAAAGTTATCACGGCGGCAAGAATTTGGCAGAGGATCAGCCCAGCTGCGCCCTAGCAGTCGTCTTTCAGAACTCCCTCGCCCAGAGAGACAGCGAGAGAGAGAGAGAGAGAGAGATACACAAAAATACGTTGAAGGACTAGTGATGGGAAGTTCGGATATTTTCACTGACTGCAGAGAACAGTGTTGGTCAGAACCAGAGATGCTGGCAATGCAGCTGTTCACACCGGGTTGCACAGTGCCACCTGAAGGTTGTGTACAAAAGGCGATAAACTGTTTCGTTTCATTTCGTGTTTGTTTATTAACATGGTTTATATGGGAGATAGTTTCAGTTTGGAATAACGAAGTTCAATTCTTACCTTTTAAGTCCTTGGATCTATAAATGGGGCGGCGCTCAAGTTAGGTGCAGCGCCTACGTCATCATTAATGGACCCCACTTTCGTTTTAAGAGAAGTACGATGTTTATACTGGTGAGCTACGTTCCTGTTTTGTATGTTTATTGTTACAATTTCGTTTAGTACCTGGACAGATGGTCCAGGTGCAGTCAGGCTCTCCTTAAAGTGACCAAAATGCTGCTATGGAACGGTAAGAACGCTCTAGAAACTTATGTAATTCTTGATGATGGCTCCGAGCGTACTATCCTCCTTCCTCAGTATCCTTCACCATCCCTTCTGCTGACAACCCACAGGAGTCGTTCCGGATACAGAGGGCCTTTACCGCAGATCGGCCTGGCCTGGCAGAGCACACTGCAGAAGAAATACAAGCACCTAAATGGCCTTCCTCTCCAGGTGCTTAACAAAGTGCGCCCGCTGCTGCTGATTGGATCGGACCACCCCCACCTCATCACCAGCTGAGCCTGTGCGTCTGGGACCCCCGGCGGAACCCACGGCAGTGAGGACAAGGTTGGGATTGACGCTTCAGGGGCCGACCAAACGCATCAAGCAGCAGCCAAGAAGCCAGCAGTGCCTGCACATCTCCACCCTCTCACCCATGCTTGAGCTGCTGCAAAAGGTTGAGAGACCATGGCAAATGGACGTCCTTCCTCATAGGAGTGAGAAGCTTATCACCCGCTCCATGTCAGGAGGCAGTGCACCAGTTGGCAACAGAGACAGAGCGTGTGGATGTGGTCCGCGTCCAGTGCTACGCCAGCCCCACCCACCCTGGAGTCAGGGTATCTAAAACAGAAAACAGAGAAGCAAAAAACTAAAGTCAGCAATTTTAGTCACTGTAAAAGTGTGCAATTACGAAAATAATACAATAGTGTTAATAATATAAGTGTTCGATACGATTTTATACTGACTTTATGCACAATATCCGAGCTCCATTAGTAACTTAGTAGGATAGTTTCGCTAGCATGAAAGCAAAATAACCCTACAGTAAGCCAAGGTTATCTAACTTAACTTGACTAAATTAACTTAGTGTAGGTGTTTGTGAAGCTGTAGAGTGAACTTGGTCTATAATGTCTAAATCTGGCAACAAATGCTAATGTTTCAATGACATTAAAGGTGTCTAAATTATAATAATGACCATTGTGACCGGCATGAATGCATAGCAGCACATAATGTAAGACGATGTAAATAAACTATAAACGTTTACAAATATTCAATTTGGTACAATTCAACATTCAAACATTAGACAAATCAATGCATGCTTACCTGAGGCCCTCCCAGCTGTTGAAGTGCTGGGTAGAGATGCTGGCTCAGTTGTGAGGGTGGAGGCATGGGAGGCTGGCCCGGTTGTGAGGGTGGAGGCATGGGAGGCTGGCCCGGTTGTGAGGGTGGAGGCATGTACTTCATCATCAGGCTGGCTAGTTACCACCACTTCCACCACACCAAAAGCCGTGTCCTCCTCTGACAACAGAATGGTTTCTGCTGCTTCTCCAATCACCCTCTCAGTGGTCAGGCATGGTAAGAAAAGGTCAGTGGGAATGACTTCCATTGTGATCGGAAACATCCCTGAGGCTCGGAAACCTGTAGAGAGTAATATTCATAATGTACTGATGTGATTGTGTGAAAATAAGGCAGTGAAAATAATGATCCACTTACTGCAGAAAGTTTTATACAAATAATTCAAGACAACTAATTATTAATCAAAGAGTCAAACCTGCTTGTGCGTTCTCAACTGTTACGGCCTTCTTCCACGCAGGGCTGAACACAGAAAAGAAAAGCTGTTTTGGAAGCTTCTTCCCGCCTGTCTTCCTTTCCCCCCTGTCTTCACTTGCGTCCCAGCTCCTGCCAGTGATGTTTGAGGCTTCGAAACAGCAATCTGTCTGCAGGCTGTAGGGCGTGGGTGGTGTGGGGAGGATAGCTCATAACATGAACATTATTTTTCTTCATGAGCTCCAAGAATTGAAGGTTGAAGACATGGCTGTAGTGGCCATCCAAGAGCAGGACATGGGGCCTTGGATCCTCCTTAGGCACCTGCTGGACAAACCGCTGGCCCCACTCCAGAAACAGCTGGGAGTTTATCCAGCCATTATGTGACACTCGGACGATGGTCTTTTCTGGTCATTCCTCTAGCCACTCTGGCCTGAGCCGCTTACCTTTAAAAATCACCATGGTGGGAGTGAAAGTGCCAACCGCATTGAACCTGGCCAGGACTGTTGTTGTTTCTGCTTTTTCTCCAGATGTAACTTGGAAGCATGACTTGCCAGTCACCCCCACAACCTTTTTAGAAATGAAGTGGTCCTGCAGCCCAGATTCATCGCAGTTCCACAGGTGAGATGGCATGTCACAGATCTGAAGGCGGTTGAGGAGTGATGTGTACGTCTGAAACCATCTCTCAACGACCGTACGATTCATACCAGAGGCCCTTGCAGCTGAGAGGGGTTCTGGCTTACAGAGGCTCTTGTTCGGATTCCTTTTCTTGAACCCCTAAAACCAGTAGTGACCGGCTCCAGAAACCTGCCCCCCTTCCTCGTTGTAACTTTGTATCAGTTAGCCTATATGTAATATTTAGACTATATTTTGATAACCACACAAACCTGTTAGGTGTTGCATGGTGTATAATACAGCAGTGGTAGGCCCATATAGCCTTTAATGTCATTGCTCTGTCGTGCAGCTAAATTATGATGGACTCTTCAAATGGAGCATACAAAAATACACTGAAAACATAATTTAAAAAAAAGTCTAAATGAGAGGTTCAATAATTACATATTTGATGGTTAAGCAACTGTCCTTTACTTGTGGTCAAGGGTATAGGGTGACCAGATGCAAAGAGACCAAGCGCAGGATGAGTAGTAAGTTTGTATAGGACAATGTGGGACATGTTACCAATGCTGAGAGATAACATAAAACTTAGATATAATGTCAGTCTAACTGAATAAGAAACACTTGTATACACTTGTATTGACAGACATCCAACATGCATTGGTCATTACAGGCCCATCAAAGGCAACTGTACTTAAGCAAAGCAGCAGGCATCATACAGCTCAAGTCTTTCAAGTTAAACCCCTGACCAAATCCAACTATAAGAATAAATAAGGCTCAAAATAAAATATTACATAAAATAAAACAATTTCAATGCAAATCTTTATAACAAGCCAAAATCTCTATTGGATGAGTTGCATGGTCAGAAGGGATAAAAGACCTTTTTCCTTTCTTTTTGACCATGATGTCGGCTGACAGCGTTTACCTTCATATCTGTAAAGTTTTACTCAGTTTGGTTTTTGTGACGTAACAAATAAATTCGTCGGCCCCACAGCTGCACAGTTTGATTGACGGCCGCCACAGCCTCTTGATGACCGCCCTCAATGCTCTCCTCTCAGCCATTGGGTGAAAGCAAGGCTTTTAAAAAATCTCAGCTATGTTGCATTTTTACTGCTTTTGACATAGTGCTATTAAATAGATTAGAAACTATGCCGCAACGGCATAAATGGCTCATGTGCCGGGCGGGTAAAAGAATGGATCCATTTACTTTTTATTTCTGACAGTTAAAAACCAAACGACCAGCGAAAATGTGGAACATTATCTCAGTATTAGGGATGCGGGACAAAGGATACAGGAGGTTTTTTTTTAAAAGTTTACAGGGCACAGGAGTTTTTGTTGTTGTTGTTGTTGTTGTTGTTCATCGCTTGTTTGTTTGGAATGTTTCTCCTCAGTACAAGGACGTGTCCAATCAGTTGAGTTCTGTCCAATCAGTTTTCTGTGCGTGTATGGCGTAGAGTGACAGTAACCAATAGCTTTGTGTGCAACTGCAGCGCAAAATTTGCTTTGAGGAAGGGGTTACCTGTAGTGGGAGAAGCAAGTCACTGAAGGATTACAGAAGTTGTACTCCGTATTATGTCAATAGTGTGCATTTTGAAGATGACTTGCAAAAGAACACTTGAGTTTTCGAACGGACAGGGGAGTGGAGAGGCTACTGGTGCGCCGGGAATATCCAATTTTTCCAATGCCGAGTCCGAACGAAAACAAACAACTGGTGTCCCCGTTAAATGCATTTTTTAAGAAGATGTCTGAACAGCAGTAAACGTTCATGGAGAATGTTATTCGGCGGTTGGACAGGATGGAGTCCCATCAAAGAGGCGCAAGTGGAGTCTGCCCAAAAAAAGAAGACGAGCGGGAAATAACTCTGTTTCAGTAAGTTTATTTCTATAGCCTTCTGGCTTTTGTCTTTGACTGCCGCACATTCTGATACGTTCGCATTTCTTAGTTAGATAGATATTAGCAAGAGAGTGGCGACTGGATGCTCTGGATGCTCAAATTAGTATTCCAGCATGAAAGCAAAAAGAAATTATAAGACAAAAATTTTTCAGAGGAATTACACATAACACAACACCAAATTAATGAAATATATGTAACACCAACAGAAAAAGCCAAAAATGTTAAACAGAAAGCTAAGCAATCAGGACATAAGATACCTAAGGGCAACTGGGAACGTAAGGCTCTGCATGGCAAATTTCCTCAGCGAGCTAGCAATGGTGATGTAGACACAATCTTGACCCATCGGTGGCTGGCTACTTCTGGTTTAAGATCAGAAACTGAGGGATTTATCATAGCAGCACAAGATCAAAGCCTACCAACCAGGAATTACCAGGCTAATGTTAAAAAAAACAGAACAGACCACAACTGCCACATAAGTGATAAACACCTAGGGACTGTAGATCATCCCATCTCAGGCTGCCCTTTCCTTGCCCCCCATACAGTATAAAAACAGGCATGATAGATTAGGTAAGTACTTGCACTGGGTCATGTGTAAAAACTATGATCTACCACATTATAAAATTGGTGGCATCATGAACCCCCTAGCTGTGGTGAAAGGCCAAGATATAACCATTTTATGGGACTTGAGTGTACAAACAGATCAAACACTACAAGCAACTCGCCCAGGCGTGATAGTTAAAAATTTCAAAGATAAGACATGCCTACTCATAGATATGGCAGTCCCAGCAGACAACAATACTTCATTAAAAACATTTGAAAAGCTGAGTAAATACAAGGATCTTGAAATTGAAGTCAGTAAACTATGGCATTTAAAACCACTACTGTCCCATTAATCATAGGTGCTTTAGGGTTTGTTTCCAAAGGTGCATCCAATCATATTGAAGATACCTGGAAAACCGTCAATAACAGAACTACAGTAAAGATAACTTTAATGGGAACTAGTCATATATTGCGTAAAGCGCTCTCAGTGTTATTGTGATATATGCAGAAAAAGACAGAGTATGTTTATATGTGCAATCACTGTATAATGTGTCAATCTGTTCGCATGCATTGTGTATATGTGTATGTATTTACTCATTATTGCATAAAAACCCTTTAGATACTCATAGATTAAAGTATTCACTGAATTATCTGTCAGTAAATACTTTAATGTACTATTTTAGTTAAAGTTGGGAAGGAGTTCCAGCAAAATACTTGATGAATGCCTGACACAAACTTTTTTTGCTTGCGAAGTTTTTCCTAGAATCCTTAGCGACTGAAGACATTGTTAAGGCCAGAAAATTCTTATTGTTGCTAGTGCAACACTGCTGTAAACAAGTAGCAACAAGGAAATGATTAAGTTCCGTTACTTCCTCTGGGAAGGTAGGCTATATCATCACAATTGTTTCATAGCAGTGCCTGGAATTCTAAAAAAAACTTTTAATCAATCTTCCTTTCTTCTCCACTTTTTTTTCTCTCTCTAGCATCCTGCAAGACCTATTGAGACTATTCGAAAAAGTTACAGGATGAACCAAGAAGGGAATCCAGAGAACAAAGAGGGGGGCAGGATCGCCACTCGAACGAGGCAAAGGAGGAGAAGAGTAGTCAAAACATCATTTCCCCAGTAGTTCTTAGACTTTCTCTCCATTTGCTATTTTCAGTGATCTAATTTCTGTTTTCACTGTGTTTTGCAGCAGCACAAGGCCAGAGCTAGTGTTCTTTAAACTGAGGAAGAGGCTGCCATATGGAGGACCACATCAGTAGATATAATTTCTGAAGAGGAGGACACCATCTTGGATGGAAGGTCAGCTTTGGTCCTTCCTGCCTAGCACAGAGTTGTCTGCACTGTGTGGGGTGCTACAGAATAGACTGGACAAAGACCAAAAATATGTTGTGAATCAACATTCACGAGTTGGCGCGGATAGATTCACAGTGGAGACCACGGAGGCTGGGTTGCTCTTGGGAATGCTCAACATTTAGAGTTTCATTTATGCTGCCAAAAAGCATTTGTATCCTATACTATGATATTACAGTATATTCTGTTCTAATGTATTCTATTCTGTTATATGTTGTACATTGAGATATATATATATATATATGTATATATATATATATATATATAATTGTCAATTTATATGCCTTATAATTTATATTACACTTTATTTTCTTTATTTATAATAAAATTTGTGTAATTCATTTTTTTTTGGTTTGCCAGACCATCTATACAATCTACCTATGAACATAAAACAACACCACCAATAATAATAATAATAACAATAATAATATTAATAATATAAAGCATATGAAATCATGTCTGGGGACACACAATGGACCAATGGGGAAGGGTTTTAGAAGAGGGGCAAGACATTGCTCCACCAATCCAAAGTAAGACTTGACCAATTGCAGGATACTTGGTGGCCCAAGGTGTGAAGTGCAAATGTTCCCTTGGAAGCACCCCCAAGGGATTATTCACCATGGCAACTAAGGGCTCTAGGCAGACCCCCAAACCTGGTACATATTCAGGAGTATTCCATGCCGCGTAACAGAGCTGCAAACTGCCGGATACAGCCGATTATCTGGAGTATTCCAGTCCAGATACACCTCTTTTTATGCAGTGATTTGTATTTCAAATGTAGTGGAGTAAAAGTCATAAGTTTCCAAAAAAAAAATAATACTCAAATAAAGTACAGATACTCAAAAAATGTACTTAAGTACAGTACTCAAGTAAATGTACTTTGTTACTGTCCACCCCTGCTAATAACTTAAAAATGTTGTCTTTTATACATGAAATGGCTACACTGTGCTTACTAGCATTAGCCTTAAAACTGTCCCACTCAACCTGAAATGCACTGTGCCACTTTATCTAACACTGTCAGGTTGAGTGGGACAATGCTGTAAATCTAATTTTCATAAATATTTGATAGTTTCATACTCATTATTATTCATTTATAGTACATTGTAAGTACAAATGCATTTAAAAGCAAAAATTAATTGAATTAATTGACAGAATTATCAACCTTATTATTCTCAAATAGATTTACACCTGCTGGGTGCTTACCATGAGGTCCAAGGAGTTAAGAAATTTGAAAAATAACAATGTGACCACTTCTGTGATGTCACAGCAATCACAGCCTTTGTTTCATATCCAGTAGACATTCAACAATGATACAATAATAATTGTTGTGATTTGCTTACAAAAGTAACCTTGTACACTACACATAAGCTTAAGTGTCCCACTCAACCTGCTGTCCCACTAAACATGAATTAACCCTACTTAGTTTGTGTATCTAATTTGGTGCTGTTATCTGTTTGTTACAGAACAACACACACTCACAAACAAACAGAACACACACTAAAGCTCTCTGAATACACATTAGTTATACATACATTCCTACACATTTACACACACTCTCCATTCTTTATTCAATAAAAACCGCTAAAGAAACATTGTCTCGCATTCTATCTGCATGCGCCATTCTATCTGCATGTAGCCAGTGCTACATACAAGATAAAATTTTGCACCTATAATACTCAGGGTTTTTGTACTGGTGGGCAAAGTGAGGCTTTGCGAAACACTAGCTGTTCTTAATAAGGAGTACGTCAGGTGTGAACTCCAGTTCCTGGGGGTTGGAGACTTACTAGTTCAGCTCGGGAGTCCAGAGTCCCGATGACGTAGCTGACGAGGGTTGCTGGCAAGGGCTAGCCAGCTGGGTCCACTAGCAGATGTTACATCTCCGAACATTTAGGACTTTCAAGGTGCTATCGACCCATATTCGAATTCTGAAATTGTAATTTCTCGTCTGAAAAATCTTAAAAACTACATTTGTTGGCAGAACGGTCATTATACGAAATTTTTAAAAAAAAGTTATGTGGTCGTTTGTCTGCCGCCATTGCTGCCACTTTGTGTGAAATTCGGGTGAAATGCATTCTGGGAAACTTGACTACCCAAGTCTACACAAGTCGCATCCTTGATAAAATCCACGAATCGAGGACACATCCGGGTATTTGATCTGTACATTTGGTTTTGATTGTATTTTGTTCTTTATTTTGGTCACGCACTGTGAACTGCTTCAATAAGCATGGTGATATCTTAAGGCCTCAGTAGGGCACTATCCTATGTATGTACCTTTGTGGTCCTTGTCCAGCCTATTGGATGTATGTCTCTGTGTTAATAGCATTGTATCATTTGCTCTCTCACTCACTCACTCACTCACTCACTCACTCATTATCTAAGTCGTTTATCCCAATTAGGGTCGCAGGGGATCCTGGAGCCTATCCCAGCATTCATCAGGCAGAAGGCAGGCAAACACCCTGGACAGGTCACCAGTCTATCGCTGGGCTGTATCATTTGCTTCCTACTCCGATTTGCACAAACCAATTGACTATATTACATTCTGTTTTAATTGTGTATTTTACTGTTGTACAAATAAAAGGAAACAATCCACACACCAGTTGTGCACTCTTAATTTGTCTTATGGCGGTAGCTGTACTGGGGAACTCTAGCCTATAGTAAGATCAGGGAGTGGCATAGTCAGTACCACAGGTAATTTATTGAGTAGTACAGGCCACGCTTACAAAAAGGAGCTGCAGTTTGCAATAATAATACTGCAGCTTCTGTCAAGCTAAAATACAAATACAGTTTAGACACAAAAATTCTTTTAATATGTACAAATCACTCATACTAAAATAACCGCAGTCTTAGTGCAGTTCAAATGCAGTACAACTGCAATGGTAAAGTAGTTGTTTAAATGCTGAGACTGTATTAAATACTGCAGTTAGGGTTAGGCCACACTTAAGTGATTCAGTAATACTGCAGTGCTGTAAATGATTTTTCAGTAACTACAAAACTACAGTAACAGCATATACAACTGCAGTTCTACAAGATCACATGGTTAATAGACCTATATGCTCGACAGAATTAAAAATACACTGAAATGACAAAGTTTAAGCCATTTAATTTATTTCCTCACAATGCATCACCTACAGGCTATTTCAAGGAATAAATCATTTTTAAAAATGTATTCTATTAATAGTTAAATGAACAGGAAACAGTGTTTAACTGATACAATTACATTCAAATATGTATGTACTAGACACTATAATGATACTATTAAAAGAATGTGAATGTGAAGTGTGGGGCAAATTTAATTCAAGTAATATCAGAGTGTAAGATTAAGGGTGTTTTCACACTTGGTCCCTTTCAGCCCTCAAAATGAACTCAGAGCGATTAGTCAGCATTTTCTGCGTATATGTGAACACTCCAAAAGAACTCAGACCCCTCTGAAAAGAACTGAACCGAGACCATCTCGAGAGGTGGGCTCAGTTCGGTTCGCTTCAAGTCCATGTTACAGTTCGCTTAACCTGTGCATTGTGAATACAAAGTGCTCCAGGTTCGCGTCACCTTTTGCCATTGTATTTTAGCCTTCCAGGCCTGCCGTAGACAGATCACATGCCATTGCACTGGGACGTTCGAAAAAACTCAGTAAAACTCAGTACTCTTAAAGTGGACCAAAAAGTGGACCAACAGAAAAGGGCCTCAGTTCTTTTTGCATTCACACTGTGAATTCATTTGACATAGGACTCTGTTATCTTTCTAGTCCACTTCAGCTTTGATGGGGCCTCAGTCTTCTTTCTGTTCACACTATAGTTCTTGCTATCATTACCTATGGAAGACCTAAGATATCATGAATTTACATTTAAATTAGATTACGTTTTCTCGTGATAACATGTTATTTTTCTCCATTTCTCGACTTATTCATGTCATCATCGCGACATAACGAAACTGTTTTCCCATGATAATGACCTTATTAATTCGGTTGATTAATTATGTCGTTATCTCAAGAAAACAAAGTTTCATTACTTAGCGATGATGACATAAATAAGTCGAGATCTCGAGAAAACAAAGAATCATGAGAAAACAGAATCTAAATTAAATGTAAATTCATGGCATCTTAGGGTTTCCATAGTCACCAGCAGCCATGGTTCCATCTGTATTTTTTCAGAGTGTCTCAGTGCAATAGCATGTGATCTGCCTATGGCAAGCCTAAAGGCCTAGAATACAATGGAAAAAGGCGAAGCGAACCTGGTGCGCTTTGTGTTCCCAATGCACAGATTAAACAAACCGCAATGCAGACTTGAAGCAAACCAAACTGTCAGTTCGGTTCGTTTTGGAGGGGTCTTAGTTCTTTTGGAGCGTTCAAGCAAATGAAATATAAGTCAGTATAGCACATTCCCGTGTAGCGCACACTTGAAAAATTTAAGCATATTTTTGGTTTCCATAGAAATCAAAGTAAGATTTACAAGTTGAATTTTGTAATTTCTTTAACAGGGTTTAACTAGGAACAGAAAAATGACATGTTACAGTACGAGAACTATGCTGAAAAGTTAATGGTGATCAGTGAGCCTCCCATTTAGGCAGCACTGTCCCCAGAACAAAAGAATTACTTGGTCGTTTCATCTGGGCATACGCTGAACTATCTTAACACTCTTTCAGCTCCCTTTCTACCTTCATTCTAAAACTCCTCTCATATTTAAAATCTTACCTCGGCTCTTAAATTTATTTTCCATGTCTCTCTCTGCCATTGACCTCTTGTCTGTTGGTCTTGGAAACTAAAGTACATTTATATATGGGGGATATAAGCCTAAGGACTGGAAAATAATCAGTCATTTGGCTACTTATGATTTCAGTGCAGCTTTATCTTACAACAGCCATTATATATTATATTTTGTTGAGCTGTATTGTTGCTTTTTTTTTTTTTTTGCTTTAAGAGGAACTTCCCCCTGCAAATAAACAAAAAAAATTGCAGCAGATGAAAGTTTACAATCAAACACTGTGCAGACATAAAAAATACACCCATAAATAAATACATACGATGAAATAGATCATTGAACTGAATGTGCTGCTGCACTTCTCATAACCTGACAGATATCTGAACATGTATTTACTTGCACTTACCATTAATATTATCTCCACAGGCACTGTCACTGTTGTTTTTTTATTTCATCCTCATTCCTTTGCCTATTACGGAGCCCCTAAAGTCCCTAAAGGTGATTTTTATCTTTTTTTATCTTGTGCGCACAAGATAATTATCTTCCGGGAGCAAGTTATTATCTTGTGTGAATAAGTTATTATCTTGTGCAAACAAGTTATTATCTTTTGCCCACACGATATGGATCTTATGCACACAAGATAATTCACTATAAATTCATATGCGTCTCAAATGCACAGAAACATAGCAAAAATGAATGACACCACATTTCAAACATACTAGAGAAATCAACAAACTCTTAAAAGCTATAAATGCAACTTCAAAGTATGGGCCTATCATGCCTTTACTATACAGATATGAACTTGTTCCCACAAGATAATTATCGTGTGCGCACAAGATAAAAAAAAATCACCTTTTGGGACTTGAGAGGCTCTGCAGCCTAACGCCCCCTTCGAAGCGAGGAGGGGTATTTTTGCAAGCTCATCCCTCTTCTAAAGTTTCCTTCTGGATACAATAAGGGTTTTGCGATCTCCCATAAGAACAAAGACAGGTAAATTCAAAGAGGTGTTGTGGTTCCCGGATACACTTGGCTGCTCTCCAGCACATTTCTAAGTAATATTGTACCCTAATAAACTATTGTAATAGGTTAACTTACCTAGCTATCATTAAGTTAGCTATTACCATCTAACTACTATGTTACAAAAATGCCACCTTGTCCACGAAAGAAATATTAACTATTTCTTGAGCATGACGACGACTGCACCCCCAGAAAATCATCCCAAAAGAAGAAACACATAGGCAACAAAGTGTTTCTTGTGGATGACTTTAAGAAAACTCCCAAAATTACCATTATTAGAGGGACTGACATGGTAGGCATAGCCTGCAGCAAACGTAAATGTAACTAATAGTTCTTAGCTATTAACATCTCTGGTTGAGATTACCTTGTGAGCCATTTGTGATATGGGTTACTGTTATGTACTAAAGACTGACGTCAAAAAACTAATGACGTCATGTTTGCAGCAGTAGCAGAGGCCATGAAGGCTACTTCAGGCCACTTACTGTGATAATCAGTCAGTGTCAGAGCAAAGCGGCAATCCCAAGCGGCAGTCTCAAAAGGGCCAACCATGTCAATGCCTAACTTCTCCAACGGCTCTGATGGAAACTGTACAGGTTGAAGTGGCATAGCAGAGGGAGCAGCAGTCCTGTCTGAAGACTGGCACAAGTGACAACTGCATCATCCATACCTGGCCACCAGTAGATTACACAGAGGCATTGTTTTGTTCTGACTATGCCTTGGTGGCCTTTGAGAACCAGCCCAACCAAGGTGTGACGCAGTAAGACTGGAACAAGGAGTTGGAAGCCTCGGAAGACATAATCACCTTGCAAAGTCAATTCATCACAATGTCGGAACTATGGGTGTAGGACCACACTGACAGCGGTGGAGGACAGAGGCCAACCATCTGTGGTAATCTGTGTCTGCAATGCTTGCAGTTCAGAACAGGAAGCAGAGGCAGAAGCAAACTCATCCGGAGAGATAGCAGTCAAAGCAGCAGACAGCATAGCCACAAACTCCAGTTCAGCTTTCGTCTTCTCATCAGTGGCAGTAGGCAGAGGCAGGCGAGAAAGACAGTCAGCTGCATTATTTTCTGACCCAGGTAAGTAGACAACCTCATAATCAAACCAGAGCAATTATGCTGCCCAGTGTGCAATACGCATGCCAGCATGATCAGATCCTTTAGTTGTCGGGAGGGTAGTCAAAGCTTGGTGATCTGTGCAAAGTGTAAATCTTCTTCCCCACTGGTAAGTCCTCCATTTTTCAACAGCCCACACACATCTGAGGGCCTCTTTCTCCACTGTCAAGTATTTTCGTTCAGCAGGGATCAGAGTGCGGATCCTGAGCTGCATACTTTGACTCAACAAGCTCCCCCGGCATTCCAAAAGAAGCACAGGGAGACCTAGCTCTACAGGTGTTCATGCAGAATCTTGCTCCTTGGAGTAGACATTAGCAAAGGCAGAGCAGGATGAGGCCATGAGTTCCCAACCTGCATCTATATTGGCCAGGGAGTTTTTTCATGCCAGAAGGGCCCACTGATGCGCTGGCACTGCAAGAAGAAGGGCCACAAAGTGCAGTACTGGGAAACTCCAGCTGGGCAACATAGCAAGGGAACCGTCACATAGCACCCAACCTCCCCTCTACCTCAAACAACATACCCTGTTGAGGGCATCTACTCCACAGTGTTGTGGGTGCACCATCTCCACCGTCAGGGCAGGCTGCTTTCAGGCACAGACCATCCATTACCCAGGGGCTTGGAGACAATGACATTGTGCATGCAGTCTGTGACAAGGTGGTGGTGATGCTGGGGAACTGACAGGTCCACCTGAAGAATAGAGTCACCCCCACTGAGTAACTGAGTAATTGATTCATAATGAATTATCAGAGAGACTTCCACCACAAATGGTTATGACAATATTGAATAAAATGTAAGCTTGAATACATGTAGTGAAACATGACGTGTAAATCCTTGTTTAAGTAGGCTACAGTAGGCCACTTGCCGTAAAACACAGTTGTCTGAATAGATATCATCAAAGAAATACAATCAACCCTCCACATTCATGGGGGTTGGGGTGCAGGACCCCCGCGAAAGTAGAAAAACCGTGAATATGGGTCGTTCCATACCAACTCACCTAGGCCCTCCAGTTCATGTCATGGATTTTCTTGAAAAAATTCATGTGAAAACTTCTATTAAATTGATGGGACCTTGCAAAATCCTGTAGCTCTACTCCAAATACTTTTCTAGTTATGATTTTTTTAAAGTTAAACCCGCGAACGGTTTTGATTTGTAATCAGTTTTGATTACATAGAGATAGATTACAAAGCAAACGTGTTTATGCTGAAATTGCACAAAATGCTTAATTTTGTATGCTTTTAAATCTAGGAATTACAGAGGAATTGTCGCTTCGTGGTTATGTAACAGACACGTCACTGGTACTGCGTCATAACATATCTAATTTACTCAATGTTCCTTTGAAAGTGCTCCTGACAGTTTGTTTTAACTGAAATCAACAGTATGGTAACGCTCCCTTTAAGACTAATTCATTCTTGAGCGCATGCCCACATCCTTGATTACCTTGCATACATATGAAATGCGCAACCAGTCGCACACACCTCCGAAACACTGTTGCATTTAAACGAAATTCTCTGCAGCTACATCTACTTTCTCGCTCTACTCTTGTAAATAATTTAAACATCTGCTCTGATACGGAAGAAACAAACCCTTGTGTAGTCTGACTCTACTATTAGTATTAATTTTTGTCTCCATAAGGACAATTTATTCATGCCAATATTTTGGTATCGATCTGTGTCCACATAGGCTATTACACTGTATTGAAGAAGGCTTTATCGCTTGTTTTCAGTCGACGGTGTACATCATACTTCGCACACCTTTAGGTCATAATTGTGAGAGGGAATCTTCCTTCAGTGTAGACATTTTTGTCTCTTTGACACACCGCTTATTTATTTCTAAACAAACAGGGATATTCTTAATAAATCTGCCCTTGAAATGAACAATGTCTCAGTGAATCAACTGTTTGGTTAAAATGTGCTGTTCACTTCAAGCAGTGATTCCACGCTGATAACTTTAAGCATGACCGAGTAGCGGGTGGCATCTAGAGGCCAGTGAGTGTTTAATTTTAGAACGCGTGTGAGAAGGGGAAGAACGCATTTGGATGCAGTCCGAGGCAGCGGTATCCCATTAAGGGCTTGAATGTTTAAATAGTAGTTGTTTTTTCAAATACCTGTCAGGTTTCCCTCCACTGCTGCTATTTGATCACTTCAGATATGAGGATTCACATTCAGAATCAAACGCTGTAATTTTTTTCTTATGCACAGTTAAACGTCCTTTCAGTTTTGTTGGTGTAATTTGATATTTGTCTTGTCCGCACGGGCACTCGCCGAAAACTCGTCAGCAACAGCAGGTATAGATATGGTGAGGCAATTCAGCTCACCCTATAAGGTGTCATGCCAGTGGAGTGGATAAGTTTTAGTTATGGTTTGCCATGGAAATGTGGATGGATGCATATATCACTTTAGCTGTAACCGCAACCTTAGTTGATAAACTGAACCCAGTTGAAATACAGTTACTCTGAAAACTCTGTAGCACAGCACTCTGAACAATGAACTTACAAATTATTCAAAACAACTCATTACCATTTACATGTATCAAATAATAGCATTAACGTAGCAAATACAATAATACTCTTTGTATTTAGTTCTCATAAACAAGTTCCTGGATTACCACATTCATTACAGAAAACTATAAACAGAAAAACAAACTAGTGATAGACAATGACACACAAAAACTTTTAACAGACTAATGAACAGTGACATCACCTCATCACATTTAGTATACAACTGAAATCTATATGAAATGTGAAACAGAGGCTCTCAGAGGCACACTTAACCATAAAGAGGTTGTCTAGTTGAGGTGCAGCTGCAATTACATAACAGTGAGGGAAGGAGAGGAAAGGGGTGGAGAAGAGCAGGACCAGGCATGATCAGGTGCGAGAGTTTGGAGTCATTGAGGGGTCGCAGGCAATGCTCAGTTGGTTGCTTAGATGATTTTAGGAGATCGACTTCATTTCATAGCTAGAGAAGTCTTAAGCTTTCCAGATCAGGCTGGACCAATTCTTTGCAAGGATGAGCAGGTTGGGACGAGGCAAGGATGACATTAATGTAATTGTTAAAATACCTGGAGGCATCAAACGCACACCTGACACAGAATAGAGTTGAGTTCCCAAGCTTGGAAGTTTACACACTCCAGTTTACAACTCACCCAAAACGGGCTGCACACCACAAAAAAAATATCGACCGGCACAACTGTCACTCAAGTCAAGTCAAAAGTAGACCCCCCCCCCAAAAAAAAAGTCAGTTCTCTCCTTTTTCTCCTTCTCTTCATCTCAACCCAATCCCCGTTATTATTTTTTTTTTTTGTACACTTTATGTGCTACATTAACAATGGACTGACCACATGACAGCTACCTTAAACCCTAAGGATAGCAAAGGGTAAGGTTTTTATTTGATGTGGAAATTGGGGTGCTGCTATCCCTTTGGAGGTGTCTCTGCCTAGAGGGAGGAGATATGCCTCAAAGTTTGGGAAGTGTTAGTCGGAGCTCAGCTTAAATAATCCTATATAACTTTTTCCAGTGTAAGGAATGGTGTAATTACATTAGTCTACTCGTATCCTCAGGCTGCTTTATTTGCTACTTTACCTTTGTTATACTGTTTGTGAGAGAGGAGGAATGTAGCATGAAGTGGAGGAATGTATATTGGACATTTGGCACATTCACATCCACGAGAAACCAAACACGGGTTAACCCAGGCAGCTGAACTGTAGAGACTAGAGACTTAGGCTGCTTTCACACTTGGTTCGTTTTGCTGGTCCATACCCGAGTGAAATCCCCCTGACCTGCCCCTGCCCCCGGTGGTCTGCTTTCACATTACATTTTTTGGTTGCAAACCCTGGTCCATTTATGTCATCAACACATAAGGAACATGCAGCTTTTATTTACCAATGTCGCTAAGCAACAATGCAAAAAGGAGGCATTTGTTTTCTTATTCATCTTTTTGCTAATATGGTGTCAGCACCAAAATACCGTTTTCGGTATTTTCACTATGCCATAAATACGTCCCTCTGTCTGAGAGAGATGCGAGCTGCTCAGATAAGGAGGTTTTTGCAGAGACAGGCAGCAGTGTGAAATGAATTTGCAGCGTTGCTTGCAGAGCATACACACATACCTTCAAGGTGAACGAACAGTATGGCAACTTGCAGTTATTTCCCGAATAGTTTTTAGATGCGACAAGCGTGAATTGCCATGTAAATGTCCTCTAGGCACTATTTTAAGATTCTTAGAGGTTTTGAAAATTGCCTGTTAATTGATAAAACAAATTACACGTCATCAATAGTGTTTACTTCCTGGTTTTGGATCAGATAGCTTTCATACCAATGCGAACCGCACTTGAGTTCAAGTGATCCATACCCCAGACCCCCGTTTTCTGGAGGTCTTGGGTACGGTCCCTTGGAGTTTGGAAAAAAGTGTTCACACCAACAAAACAAACCATACCAACAGCCCAAGCGGACCCGGGTCTGCACCAAAAGCTCTAGAGTAAAAGCACCCTTAGGTAATGTGACTGGTGACTTGGGCCGTATTGCTGAAAATACAGATGGCAGGATTTGGGGCCCACGTGGAGGCAGCGGGAAAACATGGTTTAAACACTCAGGTAACTCTGTAGGGGACCGGAATCTTGACAGTGACAAGAACAAGCACCAAAGCAGGAACCTCAGAGGTGATAGGAACAGACACTGGAACTGGAGCAGGAAGACAAAGGGGAGAGGTGCAGGGACTGGAAGCCCAGAAGCAGCCAGAACCCCTACAGCAACAGAAACAGGGACTTGAAGCTCAGAAGTGGCTCCTCTGCAGTGACCAGAACAGTGACTGGAAGCCCAGAAGCAGCCAGTTCCTTTGCAATCACAGGAGCTGGAGCCAGAGGCTGCTGAGCAAGGACAAAAACAGATGCTGCCACTAGAATTGGGATTGGAGCCCTTGAAGAAGGGATTGGGGCTACAGAGGCAACAGGAACCAGGAGTAGGGCCTCAGAAGCTGCCGCTGGAACAGGAGCTTGAGCTTCTTGAGTTTGGGGTGACAGGAACCAACACAGGAGCCTCAGTGACAACAGGGCCAGACACTGGGATTAGAACCTCAGTGGCCATGGGAGCAGGAGCAGGTACAAGGACCGCAGATCTAGAAGCAACAGGAACAGGCACTGAAGACTAAGTAGCAGCAACAGGGGCAGAGATGGTGTGGAGACAGTAGCAACAGGAGCTTAAGCGGCTGGTGATGTGGGGCATCATCAAGTTGGTCGCGAGTGAGGTTGTAGCAGGCATCATCCCCTACTTCAGCCATGTCAATTCAGGATTCAAAACTGCGCCTCTTGGGTGCAGGGTAACAAATCTTTCTTTGGACCATCCCAGGAGCAGCAGTATAAACTCTGGAGGGACAGGGAGCCTGGAGGTGGCAGGAGCTGATAAAGGGACAGCAGACACAAGGACGCAGACACAGACACCAAGAGGCAGCAGGAAGAGACTTGGTAGCAGTGGAAATCTGATATGATGTGGAGGATAAAGTTACCTACTGTAGTCTACACTTTGTTTCATCTACAGATTATCATGACGTGGACTCTGCAGCTCTACAAGATATGCTCTCATTTGGCTGGTTCAAAATGAATATGTGATCACATGAGGCAACAGCAGAGACACTGAAGTTCTTGACATTGTCCACTGCATCCACTTGTTGGCAAATTATTCTGTCCCGAATGGAGAGACTGAATGGAAGTCTAGGTGAATGTTTAATCCATTCATTGTCCAAATACTGGGTTATTCAACAGGCACAGTGAGGTACACAGAAAGGCGAATGGGAGCTCAGCAAAATTTAAAGTCAAGCTACAAGCTAAGCTCAACACACTAGAGGTCTAATAAGGAGAGCAGGGCTATCAGAGAGAACAGGGCGACAAGGAACAAGGCTAATAGGGCAAACACAGGAACAAAGAAAATTAGGAAAAAGGCAGATGGGGAAAAAGGCAGACACAAGAACTAGGCAAACAAGGGACTATGAACACGAAGAACAAGGCAAACAATTACCATGCACACAAGGAAGGAACAAGGAAAACTAAGGGTCACGAGCTACCTCACGACCGAGTCCACAGGTTAGCACAGACTCAGCTAAGCAAGGTAACTCTTTAGTTAGCTAGCTCCTTAGCTTGGCATCTAGGCTAAGAAAATGAGATACAGCTATCTATAAAAGCACTTGCAGTGTACATACATTACATATATTATTATTTAGTAATGCATCATTGGTAAAACTCAATCTTTACAACTTCAAAGAAAGCTTGCTGTATTACCTACCTCACACACTGTAGTAGGATGTCAGGGTTACAGCTCAGACTGTATTAAGCCCCCTCTGACATCTGAACATTCTAGAGGGGGTGTGGCTGAAACTGAAACTTAAATGAATGGAATAGATGTAAGTTTTTAACAATGGGAATGAGTATTTTAAACTTTATTTGTGCCATCATTGGCAACAATTTACTTTGTCTTTTACTGTCAAATACAGTTAACCAGATATAATCTAACCTAACCTAAAGAGTACATTGAAAAATAAAAAACAGGGACAGTGCAGATGAGATTACATCAAAATGCTAGCTAGAGATTGGCCTAATTTTTTCAGACCCTTGCAAAAACGCAGAAAAGATTTGTTAGCAGCCATACAATGTGTTTTGAATGTAAGCAGGGTTTGAGATGTAAATTCAAAATCTTATCAAAGTATTTGGCGGCACTGCTAGACTGTCATCACGACACTCGCTATGGGAATGCCTGTCCTAGAGGACACGTTGTGGGGGAGACTGCAGGGCACTTCATGGAGTTATGGCAGTGGGAACTGTATGAAATTATGATTGAATGGCACCAGGTAACTCAGAAATTATAGTAGATATCCACAAACTCAGTGCAACTGGATAAATAGACTCTTAGGGCTATATCCAGGACCAAGGGGGGGCTTATGACTATTTCGCCGAACTCCAAAAAATTCCCATTTAATTATTGATGGCCAATAATCGAATCCGTGAAAGTTAAACCCACAAATGTGGAGGGCCAACTGTATAGTGTCAAAGACCATTGGACCATACCCCCTGTTAAAAATATAAAATTGCCTACTGGCTATAAGTTACAGCCTTAGGATACACACTAGCAGTCTTATTTGTATACCAGGTGAAAAAGTTCACCAAGGAGTCCCTAAGCATTACCCTGTCTTTGTATAACAGACCACTTAAAGTCACCTATGTTTACAGAAGGACTGTTGAACATTCGCAACAGTATTCCAGTGATCAGTAGTTTTGTCTGTACAACGTACTATAGTTGAAATTTTCCTACAGTATGTACACTAAGTATGAAGTTTACATAGGTTAATTTTGCTATGTAAGGATAACTTGACATTTGGCAGTACAGTTTGCTGGTGCCTCCACCTGTCTATTCTTTCCTATATCATGCCAACTGTTTGATGCTCAACATGGTGCCATTTTAGAGGACCATTGCTTTACATTGCTTTGGTTTGAGTGTTATACTCTGAGTACATAGCATTGTTGACAGAAGGCTCTGTATGTTTGGGAAGGTGGGTTAGGGTTAGGTTTGCAGGATATTCCAAGATTGCACATGGCAAAATCTATGACAAAGAAAGCACGTGAAATACAGTTGAAAAAAGAACAAATCTGAGAATTACCTAGTATGAAACTTCAATAGAACACCTCAAAGTTTTTGTTTGTTTATTTGTTTGTTTTACATAAATTAACACTCACATTGTTAAAATGACTCGCTCAGGTGTTGTCTTTTTAGCACTTTCGTTGTTGAATTATTTATTAAAGCAGTGAAAAGGTGTTTATACCTGTGTGGATTATATAAACACATGATTGGTGGAGACTTTGGGTGATTTATACCTGAAGGGGAATGTGAGGAGTTGGTGGAAGAGAGATATACTGCAGGTTCATCTGTTCAGTTGCAAAGCCTGATGTTCTAGTTTTAGAGTCCAACACATGCCAGGGAACGACCTGCAAATGCCACAACTGACTGAAAATTAACACGTAGACAGTATGGGACAAACATTAATAAAATCAGTATGTCTCCTGCTCATTATTGTCGTCTTAACCAGGATTTATAAATCTGACGTCGACGACAGTACTGTTGTCTGGTGAGTACAACACTTTATTAAAACATTATGAAATAATTACTTGGCAGTTTCTCATATGGTTAATTGTACATCACTGTTCGTCTTTTTTGCTCAAGTCAACCATTAATTATACAACGAGAGAGTCACTTCCAGAATAAGTCCCGATGTGGTAGCTGAGTTTCAGGGATGCAGCCTATGCGAAACTATTTATTCCACGTCTTGCTGATAAGTAAATATATGAAAATTGATTAACAGCACGCTGCTATTCGCGCTTTCATATAGCCTATCAATATTTTGTCATTTTATCTAATTTAAATTTTCTAGGTTGTAAGTTTTTTTGTTTGTTTGTTTGCTCTATGCTTCACTGGAATGCTATGAACGCGAAAAGAGAGTCATTATGTTGAGGTTTAAAAAGGAGTCATTTGCGCTCACTTTGGGATTTCGAAATTTTTTAAGAGAAAAAAATGTTTGTTTTTTATTGTTTTATTTGCACCTATTTTTTCTCAAACGGATATTCTTTCGAGTCCTAGACATAAAAACACTATTTAATTTAGCTAATGCATACTTTAAAATGGCGATTTATAAACCCATATGCACACTGCACTCATTGCAAAACAACATAAGTATAAACCTTAAACATGCCAACCCTAAACATGCTATGTTTATACAACTATAATACATAGCCCTGATCGATACAGATAGGGGTGATCAGGGATAGTTGCTAGATTCTCGTGTGTAATTCTCCGCTTCGGCTTTTCACAAAATTCATTACAAAAGTGAAAAGGCCAGCAGCGCTTTTATACTCATATATATCAACAGAAAGTTACTAATCTTCAAAGACATTATCAGCTCTTAGTCATTAGTTAATATTGTTGTGATAACTTTCAAATGATCTGCATTTTATGGCAGCTCCCTTTAACTGTGGTGGTACACTTCTTCTGGCTGTTACGAGCCACAGAGATATTCATGCATTCTCCATTTCCGTTAATGACTATGTTAAGCATCTTTGGAGGCGGCTATGTGTGAAGTGATTGCTGCTGCAATATATGTAATATGGTCACTCTCTACAGTTCCTGTAGACTGATACAACTGAATGTGGAATCGAAGTCATTACACAGCAGTTGTGATAGCAGATCATTGACCACTCAGAACTAATTATGCAACAATACTGTGGTATAACATTGTGTGCGTCAAATAAATGGTCAGGTGTTAAGTTGATTTTGGTGTGTTTGGCTGATGAGTAAAACTGTATACATGGTAATTAGACATATGTGAAGGTATAGCATTTCTATCATACCAAAGCTTTCATTCTCAGGGTAGGCTCGCTCTCTCTAAACTCGTATTGATTTTTAGTGGCTCAGTTGTTGTTCTACCTAAACCAAGCGCTACTTTTTAATGAATGTGTAATCCCTTTATTTTTTTTGTGTTCTTATGACTTTCAGGGACTACACACAAGAAGAGGTGTATTCAAACGCTGGTTGCATAAGACTCCGCCATAAGTTCCTGTCCATGAATACCACAGAGAAGTATGTCTGAGGCAGACATCCCACATGTTCAAAATTCGATACATTCAATTGAAATTTCACTTTGTTTTAGAATACTAAATAAAAACTCTCTCTCTGTACTAGCTTGAACATGAAGTGGTTCACAGAAGCATTGACACAACTGCTGCATTGCCCTCCCAAGTACAATATTACTCATCAAGAACTTCTCAGGTATATTGTGGATCCTGGGACTCAATATACACTTTCAAAAAGCATTTATTTCCATGTGCTTGTGTATACATTTGCAGTAATATATTTAAATGCTCTTTTTTTCCCCCCTGTGTTTCTCAAGAGGGTCTGGGTTGCACAGTAACAACTATCATAATAATCCCATTATAAGTTTTGTTTAACTTAAAGATGAGACTGTCACAAAAATGAAAGATCTGCCAAATGCAGCTTTCCTTGCCTTTACCACCGTTTTGGTCATTGGCAAAAAGTCTCAATAATACATTTCTTCTTGCTTTTAGCCAACAGGAGTGGAACCTGTGGTAGTTGTTTGCTGCTTTAGCCATGCTTCTCTGTGGATGACAATTTTGGCATTCTGATTTACAGTCCTGCAGACTACTACTGTACAATGCCCTCACGCAGCTTACTTGTTATCTTGCACTTTTCTGACATTCGCCTTCAACTTCATTTTCTCCCATGTGGCTGATACAGACTGGTTGTGTTTCATTTGTCTCTGAAAACTCTTGGCTGTTTCACATGAGCTGACGCACCTTTATCTGACAATTATAGCACGCAAAAAGCCATATAAGTCATTTGTTATGCCAGCTAAAAAGTTTAATGGACAGGAACTGGATTCTTCATGGTCTGTCTGCCTCCTTTATACAGTAAGCCACAGCCATAATTCACCATATGTGGGACGGGGTAGTTCAGTTTATAAACTGGCCAATGAGTGTCTCATTTCCTCTATTTTTTTTCTGTCTCCTCATTTTGATTCTTGTTTGCCCTAATAGTTTCTTCCTACCTTTGTCAAAGGGAATTTTTCCTGATCACTGTGGCCTTGCTCACCGGGGGTCTCTGTTCCTGGTTTGTAACAATGCTACAGAAATAAAGGCTACACAAATAAAGCTAATTGAAAGACATGCATGTCCATCCCTTTTGAGCACAGATTCATCAAGAAATTTTGGAAACCACAAAGCTAGACAAAAGTGGGGGGAAAAAATCTTCAAACCATCTTTCTCTTTCTCATGTTTCTGTAGAGTGAGGCTACGTTCTTGTTGTAATGCTACAGGTATTCTCTACTTAACTAAGCGGAACACATATATGAATCAAACAATCCTGTATGAGACCAGTGCCAAACTGAGCCACAAAGTGGATTCCACCCTCTACAGTATGCTACCGGAGGTCAGAACACAGTCAATTTATTTAGATCCCGCATAGGAAGACACAGAAGTGTGATCAGGATTTTTCATGATAACTGTCTCTTGTGTGTGTGTGTGTGTGTGTTTGTGATGGTTTTTGCAGACCTTACCATGGTATGCATCGAATCTGGGACGTTGTGCTGTTGTAGGAAGTGGGGGGATTCTAAAGAACAGTAAATGTGGAGCTGAGATTGACAGCACAGATTTTGTCATTAGGTAACAGAGGAGATCTTCTAACAGCAACATTTCTCACACTCATTTAGATCTCATTTAGAACATAAATTTATTCACTTGCTCGGCTATGTCACTATTTCGTCTCTCTGCCAATTCTCTACTTTCCTCTTAAAAAATCATTTCACCTCTGTTGTTTTGTAATTGTGTAATCACGAATTGTGTTTATATATGTATTTGTGCTTAACTAAAAAGTGGACCCATTAATCTCAAGTAGCATGAAAGTCCAGGCTTCAAGGAAGAAGGAACTTGCATTATAAAACATACTAAAATAACATTTCTCATGCAATCTTTCTTTCCAGGTTTAATTTGGCTCCCCTAAAAGAAAGTGATGTTGGAATGAAGAGTGACCTCATGACTGTCAACCCAAGTCAAATAAGGAAGGAGTGAGTCAACAGGCATATATACAAACCATGTCATTAGACATGCATTCATTTCCATGTACACAAATCACTAATATGACCAACTTTTAAAACACCATTCTGCTCTTATTGTTGTGAGCGAATTGAGCCTTGATCACTACATCTCTCTCCCATAGTTACAAGAACTTCAAAGAGGACCCAAGACCCTTGGTGCAGCGGCTGTCTGTCTACAGAAATACGTCCCTCCTCACAGCTGCATTTTCTTACACTATCAACACAGCGCTTTCAATCGACCTGCATAAGGCATTGCGGCCACAACACAAAGTTGTCTTTTTTAGCCCCTCCTACTTGAAAGAATTAGATCAGTTCTGGAAGAGACATGGCCTGAAGGCGGTGCGCCTGTCTTCAGGTTTTATACTGATCAGTGTGGCTTTGGAACTGTGTGACCATGTGCACATCTATGGATTCTGGCCATTCAGCACCAACCTGAACCAAAAACGCATTTCTCACCACTACTATGACAACATTGGACCCAAGAAGGGGGTTCATGCTATGCCTGAAGAGTACCTGCATTTGCTGCAGCTTCACAGCCAAGGAGTGCTGACTATGCATCTGGAAAATTGTGTCTGACAACCTGACACCACCACTTTTCCTGCTTGTATTTCGTGCTTCTGTATTTCTACAGCAGAAATCTGAATTATATGCACATGAATATATGCATCTCAGTGGCGTCTTTCAAGTGGTTTTTTTTGGGGGGGGGGGAGGGGGTTGCTCTGCAAGAAAACTAGTACAACTAATAAAAATCAGAATGACAACTATAAACATATCCGAAAACAATCACAAAGACACCCAGAAGTTATTCAGAGAGTACCTAAGGTGCTCTCACTGAGAAACACCTATTGCTGCCTCAAGCATGATATGGAAATGACATGGAAATATCTATGGTATGGAAAGTTTTTCACATAAGTACAACATGTCCTTTACATTTTAGTGATTGTGTATGTGTATTATGCACACTTAAAACTGGATTCAGTGTTAGCTTCACTGAGTAAAGGCATGATTTTTTTACCACCTGACCATGCTGACCCTTACAGTTTCTCATCAAGTTTTGCGGTGTGTGTGTGTGTGTGTGTGTGTGTGTTTGATCCTGCTCCTTTTATTTAACACCTATCAATGTTGTAAATTCTGCCAAATATCATGGTGTTTTGGTATTAGTGGAGACAGAGCACAAATAGAAGAGAGAGTGAGTTGAGTTTTTGTTATAAACATACAGTATATCTGAGGAAACAAACCTAGAACCAGTGGTCGGAACCAGTAAAGAAAAAGAAAAAAACCTTACCTACCTTAAAACTAATAAACCAAATGAAGACAAAACAACCACAACTGCAGATGTTTTGCAAAACATTCTGTGTTTAATAATCTAATACCTAAATGCAAATGTATTTACAGATGGATGCTATGAAGACCAGCATTTCAAATGTACAGATTTAGATACTGTTCATGGGGGCCCAGTTAAGTGCCTTTTGAAAACGACGGATAACACAGTATCTAATCAAAGACCATGACACGCACACATTATTTTCATTTTTATTATGTAAACCTTAAGATTTGCACACTTTCATTACAGAGCTTAATCTCCAGGATCAGAAGAGAGGCATCACCACTTTTCAGTGAACATCTGATCAGCAGAGAGTATGAAAAATCTCTCCCAACCACATTTTCTGCAGCTGCGACCAACCCAAAGCTCTGTAAAGAGAAAACAAACTCTGTCTTGCTCATATATCCCCAAGCATCTTTTGAGTAAGTGGATCTGAGTGGGTCATGCTGGTTTATCAAGTTGAAGCAGTGTTGCAGGCTTGTCTGATTTACATTTTTTTTTTACAGTCAAGCACACACTTAGGTGGACTCTATGAGCAAGACTGTATAACCAAATAAACTAGTACAGAAATATTCCCAAATGTATAGGCACTATTTGCCTGTTTTTGCACATATTGTAAAACTGTTAAAACCTTTTTCCAAAACAAGTCATAGCCCTCTTCATGAAGCATGTGAAAAGGAGATGCAAATTTATCTTTATCTATTTATCTGATGGAATTCTTACAATGTAGCACTAGATGTCCAGTTAGAGACAGCTGAGACAGTTGGGACAAATGTCCAGAAATGAATTTACTGCCACATCACACCCACCCATCTGCCCACCCACACACACTCATACACACACACATCTATCTTAATCTTACACATTTCTCGTCACAGTATCTTTGTGTGGGCCTACAGAGGGAGGGGTCATATTTACATAAAGGGTTAAAAGCACACCACAGAAACAGTGCTGACAGCAGCAGACTGGCAGAAGCCAGTGGTGCAGGTAGAGGGGATGTGATTTTCATGAGCACTTCAGAAAACCATGCACTTCAGAAAGCCCTTTTCAACTGCAGCCCTCAAATTTGCATGGCAATTTTTGCATGGCAAATTTGTGCAGATTAAAAAGGGCTGCTATAAGGGTCAGATATTTAACAAGAGCTGAGGGAAAAAAGATGCTACCAAAAAGTTACAATATGCCCCTGGAATGTAGCATTTGATATATTTAGTTATATTCTATCTAGCTATACTGATGGGGTGTCAAATATGTTTTACTGGTTCTGAAGACACCTTAGGTTCTTGTGGTCGGTAGACTACTCCATACGCAACATTTTTAAATCTCTCTAGATCATTCACTGATGCTGAGGCGAGTGCTCTCTGAGTGGATGAAAAATGGAGAGGTTTTTGATTAAAAAATATAGAATCAATTTTGTTATAGCAGCAGTACAGAACACTGAACACAATGTGAACGATCCACCTCCAACTCCCTAAATTGTGAATACAGCAAAATCTATGGTGAAATAAAATCTATGAAAATAATTGCTCCTTGATAAATTAAAAAAAACGATAGCAATGAGCACCTTGTAGGTTGCACAAGTCTGTCTTGGCCACGTCCTAGACTCAGAAGGTAGTCTGTACATCTTCAAAACTTTGCAGAACCCAATAAGTGCTACACACTGTGACATAGACTTGCCAAGTAGGGTGAAGCTTGTCATCATGATCCTTGTTGATGAGCTCGGTAGCTGGATGTTAAAGGTGGAGGACTGTCAGGTGTATGGCACTGTGGCCCAACTGGTTACCCTGCTATGATCACCCTGCAACTAAGACCATAGCTGTCAGGTCATCCAGCTCTGAGGATAAGGTGACAAGATGACTGTTAGCAGGTCTTCTGTGAGCAGGTCTTTCTGCTCTGGGGTGCATGATGTCCTTAGGAAAAAATTCTGAGCCTCTCTGGCTGTCATTGGCTGAGGGTGTTCCTGCACTATATGTTGCCCAATGAAGCGACTTGGTTAAATCTTCCAGCAGTTCTGAGAAGGACTGCTATTGAGCAGCATCAGATAGATTTGGCCACTGGGCCATAGATGTCAGGCCATAGAAGGCGGCCCTGCTCATTTTGTTCTCCTGTAGAGTGGAAGCCTGGGGGGGGGGGGGGGGGGGGGGTGTCTCTCAGCATCCATAAATACACTCTGACTTTACACAAGTGAATGATATAACATGGCAACCACACTATCCAGGGTTTGAGGTACACAAGTATAGTCGGTCACTGACTGAGAGTAACAACACATTAGAGAAACTATGAAACTGACAGTCCTTTGGCAATATGCCAGTTATGTGTGTGCCAAAATCCAACCTGACAGGTGGGATGACAAAGGAGAACGAGAGAGAGTGAGTCAGAGAGCAATAATGTCTGCTGTATCACTGAGCAGATGTAGGGTGGACAGTAAAGGGAACATTTGTTTTTGGGAATTGTAATAATTTGGTCGGAACATTTTCAACAGAACTCACTAGCAGGTAATGAGTATGTCCTGAGGCAGAGGCACAGTGTTTTTCCACAGAAAGAATTTACAGTTTACAATTTGGTATTTTGCGGGCACTTTTAAACCAAAGTGACTTACAATTAGTGCATCAATCAGGTTTAGCTAACTACCTCTTAAGCAAAAGATGGCAGTAGGTCTGCAAATGACTTACTTTCAGTACCACGCTCCTGTATATCATCACCATCCCAAGGACACACCCATGATACCATGACAGCTTATCCACATTAATTACACATTTGTTGTGTAACTCAACTGGACCATCTCACATCTGTTTGCAACATTGTAATGCAGTTCATTGGGTTCTCTTTGTTACATCATGTATTGTCAATGACTGTAAATTCTTTCTGTGGAAAAGCACTGTGCCTCTGCCTCAGGACATACTCATTACCTGTTAGTGAGTTCTGTTGAAAATGTTCTGACCAAATAACAGGAAGTTACATACACAGTCACTCGTCATTGTGCATACACAACCGCTTTATTACTTCCACTGTGAACACAAAGGAAATTGCTTCGTTACTCACAAAATAAAGGTCATGTTCAGAAATTCTATTTTTCATGTGTTCAAGGATGAATATCCAGCTGAGGATGCAATCCTGATGTAACAATTTTTTGATTGCTTGTCATTTCTAAGTAGAACTGATCACCTGTCATGCCCTGGTTCTCTCTCTCCCCCTCTGCTGGTCATTTTATGTAAGGTTTGTGTATGCACTTCCTGGATTCCCTGAGTTAGTCTTGTTAGTTAGTCATTAGTTGCACCTGGTTCAGCTTGTGTAGTCCTGTACCGTTTGCATAAATACTCTTGGTTTTCTCTTGTTTCTTTGTGTAGGATTGAAGTCTGTGTCAGTAATCCTGAATCCTGTAAGGTCAGAGAAGTCTTTTATTCAGTCTGTTATGATCTAATAAACTGATCTGCACATGCATCCAGCATCTCCCCAAGTTTGTGACATTACCAAACAGGGTCAGGTACTTGATAACAATCCCTCTTACTGCTGTCATTTCCAGCATACAGGGGCATTTTAAATCATAAAAAGGATTTTCCATTTTTGAAGGACCATTAGACAGGACCACCCCTATCCAAGTTACTTTTTCAGTCATTGCTACAGACCCTGACTGAAACAATTAGATGATGTGACCCATCAGTAGCAGTGATAACAGTGGGACTTAGAGCCAACACAGAACTAGATTTATGCAGATTCTGCGTTACTATTTATCAGAATGAGAAAAGCAGCATAACACACGTAGTTAACATTGCTGAGGTCTCTGGATCCTTCTCAGAATATAAGACAAACTGTTCAAAATGTTGCAATGAAAACAGAAAAAAATAGCTACTTAGGGCCGCTTCAAGTTTTACATACTTGCATAGTCAAACAATCTATTTTCAAACATATGTTAAATCTTCTTTTGCCCCTCCCCTCAAAAGGGTTTATAATGGCTCAGATTGGTGCACTACCTCTCTTGTCATGTTTGGGAAGAACTGTAATAATTAAAATGAATGTAACTACCATTCTTGATGTATGCTCTCTCTATGATACCAGTTTCAGCTTCCAATAAAGTGTTCACTGAGCACAACTGACCGCTGTGCTCCCTGATAGGAGGAAAAGGAAGCCTTGTCTGAAAATGGTGAAAATGCAAATCTGAGAGGTTTCTGTGGTCCCAGCATAAAGTGGTATCTACAAGCTTGTCAGATTAGGGATTTACCTGGCAAAAAAAAACAAACCACTTCACTGCCTCATTGTATTTGGAAAAAAGGAGGTAGATAGAAAATCTATCTAAGAAACAAATATTTTAAGTGTTTTAAAATTCCAAGATCAACCTCCAAACCTCTAGTCAACACAGAGGCATAGATTTTTGGACAGGGACCTAGAATATTACTCAAGATGAATGGGAAACTGTTTGGGATAAAACAAAGCAAAACATTTCCCTGTCACAAGGCAAGAACTACTCATCTTAAGATGCTGCAGTGGTTATGCATCATTCCTAATGTCAGTTTAAAATAGTTCCCATTTCTTCTCCTTGTTCTGAAAGTAAAATGAAGGTGGGTTTTGAGTTGTTTCCAGAACCGGTGTGTGATGCACAAGGAGGGACGGAGAAAACAGCTGAGCCAAATCTAGGAAACCAAAAGTAATTTGAGTCTGCAGACAAAAAAAATTAACAGTCTTCATGTGGGAAGGAGGTAAGAGAACAAACTAAATATCTGCTTTGCTCCAATGTTGGGCTACTTTTTGAGATTTTGCACACAAGCGGCAGGACACATATTCAGGAGGAATAAAAAGGAAATACTAAAAAGCTCCCCACCCCACAGACTTATCTGATTTTTCACTGGTTTTGTGTCTCCAAATTTCACAATTTTCTTGGGTGGACTAGCCCAGTTCTAGAGGGACAAACATCCATAGACAGACTTTTAATAGAATAGCCACACACTACTCTATAAACACAAGGCTCTGTAGAGCTTAAGTAGATAGAACTACAAGGCTGAAAGTGGTTTACAGGTATATTAGGGGGAAAAAAACCTGAAAAGTTCCATCCATTTGATTTTGTCCACAAGGTGGAGCCATTGTGTGACTCATTTATTTGGCCTTAAAATTCTTAATTGTACATGTTAGTGACCCTACTGCTGAGACTCTGCACACTTTGTTTGACCTAGTCACTAACAAACGACAAATAAATATATAAATATATAAACAAACAAACTAGTTAAGGATTACACATGCCACTTCATGCATTTCTAGTGTAATTATGGAGTTGGACCCTGCAATACTGATTCATGGTCTGCCACGTAAAGGTGTAACTGACTGCTAAACAATGACCTGCACAAAACTAGCAAGAATTTTTTACACCATTTGATTACCTGACTTGTGTGTTAATTCTCTCAACAAAGGTATTTTACCATTTTGGAAACTTATGTACATATAACAAATGTAACAAATTATTTTATGTAACAAATTATTTTATAATTATTTATGTCTCTATATCACGGCAGAGATACTTTGTAGAATGCTGTAATTCAGAGTAGATCGAAAGAATGCTCAACATTTGTAAGACTGTGAGTCCGAGAGGCCGAGCTATTCCTACACAGGTATCTTAAGTTTTATGAAACACCATAAAAAGCAGAATGACCTGTTTGTGTCATGACGTGCGTAAAGAACGGAATGACCTGTTTGTGTCATGACGTGCGTAAAGAACGGAATGCTTTACCACTTTTCGTGTTCTAGGTTGTGATTTGTTTCGTGGCGTGCATCATAAGACGCGATGTGCTTTGACTCCACTGTCAGCGAGCAGAAATATTATGAATTGCAATTTGCTGCGAACTCTGTCTTTTCTGTTTACGATATGTTTATGCGAGCCCATGCAATATACGGAATTGAGCCTTGAGTTTGACACCCGTGTTGCAACCCCAAAATTAGCCACATGGTGTAGAACAGTGGTAGCTTTTGTTGAAAGTTGTTAATTAGTTAACTTTTTCCCGTTAATTCGAAACTGGTTTGAGTATTTTCGTGTAGCCGTTGTCTGCTGAAAATATGTTAGCTACCAAATTCAATTACATTTGGAGAAATAAGTCGTTTGCAACAATTACCACTGCATGTAAACTGGCGTGTTTGAAATTTTAGTCACTTAACAATTCATTTACAGTTTAAATGTTTGTAATTGTGGTCCTATTAATATGTAATAATTAAGTGACTTACCAAGTCATTTTCGAGTTGTAACAATTAGTTATTACAGTTGCCTGTTAAATCGGTAACTGTATGAAATGTTCGGACCATTCGTCATGATGAAACACAAATTAGTTGGGGAACAACCGCAACCCCTAGCGCACTTAAATGGTACTGCCCCAGACAAGATACTGAGGGCAAAAGGCAAAGGCGGAGGAGCCCTTATTGTTTTACATTTATATCCCTAAAAAAAGGAAAGAAAAAACTTTTTTTTAGGGATACATTTTTTTCTGACGTGGTTTTAAACAAAAGAAAGAACGACATACTTGAACAAAAACTTTGAAGCTTATGTTTTGCAGTTGCAACATGTAAGGTCCAAGGACCTTGCACCTTACCTTTGGTAACAGGAAACACTGAAGTTGTGAAGTGCCTGTCCCACAGAATACTTGCATTGCTTTCCATTTCTTCACCAAATTCATCTGTATGTTGTCAGAAGTAGTGAGCAGTATGAAAAACAGTCTCCAGTGCAAGTTGAAAACTTTTAAAATTGCTATGGTGGCAATCTGAAAAGTTTTCAATATAAAAAGTTTTCAAATTGCACTTAAATATTTCTTGGATGTCTTTGTGGTGTTCCCTGGGCACCTGCCTGTGCTTACTTAAAAAATATTTATGATATTTCAGGTAGCCAATTTGAACGTTATTGAATAAGAACTGATGACTTGATCTACAGCACATGTATCTCCATGATTTCTTTTCTGCCATAAGATTCCCTAGAATATTCAGTGCAATACATAGTTTACACAGTCCTATTCAGACAGCCTTGGCAGAGCTTGGTATTGATTGCACTAATAGGAAGTCATTGATTGTCACAGCCTGCACCTCATCTTTGGACTTTTAGTCTGAAATGTCTTGCGCTCCTGTTCCTTGTGTGTTTCCACCCCTCACCTGATCCTGTTTGTTGCATTTATTAACCTCGTTCCCCCTTGTTAAGTTCATCCAATCATGTTTGCCCTGTTTAGTTTTCCTCTTGTATTTAAGCCCTTGTGTTTGACCTGTCCTTTGTCTATCGTTGTTTGTGTTTGTGCACACTGTTAGGCTGCACCTTTTTTGTTATCAGGTTTTGTTCCCGTTTGCGCCTGTATTTTCATCTTCATTTCTGCAAGTAAAGTCCTCCTTTTGTCGCTACAATCTTTGTGTCTTGCGCTTGGGTCTTGCACCACTCCACCAGCGTGACATTGATTCAGGTATAGAATTAATGACTGTGCTTGTGTGTGAATTGATAACCTTCATGTTGGCTCACTGCATGGAGGGACACATGGGTTTTGATAACTGTCCTCAAGGTTAGGTACAGGGGTATAAATGTGCACAATCATAGATACTGGCTTTTTGGCCCTTTTCCCTGGTGATTGACATCTTTTTCACTGATGAGTGTTCAAGCACATTAGGATGCTTGTATAACTGAAAAGACTGATGGAATCCAAAATTTGTGCTTAAACAATTCAGTTCTGTTGTCTCTTCTGTGAAGGGGAAAATGGAAAGACTGTCACGCTGGTGGTGTGGTGCAGGACCCAAGTGCAAAGACACGATGATTGAAGTGAAAAAAAAGGAAGACTTTACTTGAACTGAAGATCAAAATACATGTGCAAACTAATAGCAAAGCTGATAACAAAAAGGTGCAGCATAACAGTGTGCAAAAACACAAACAACGATAGACAAAGTACAAGGCAAACACTAGGACTTAAATAGAAGGAGAACTGAACAGGGCAACACAGGATTGGTTGAAACTAAACAAGGTTAATAATGAGACAAACAGGTACAGGTGAGGGGCGGAGACAGACACAGAACGGGAGCACAAAGACATATCCAACTAAAAGTCCAAAATGGCGGTGCAGGTGTGACAGAGCCCCCCCCTTAAGGGGTGGCTCCCAGACGGCCCAAAAGAAAAACAAAGTCCAGAACAGACCGGGTGGGTGGGGGGGCGCACAGAGGGATGACCGAAGGTGCTGCAGCCGACGGGCCCCCTCTGCGGCCGAGCAGGTGAGGGGTTGGCTGGAACAGATTTTCCAAACCGGCAGAGGAACAGGAACGGAGCAAACTCTTCAAACAGCCTCGACGTCGGCTAGAGGGCTGAGCTGGTTCGGGGAAAGGGCCTCGGGAACAGGACAGGGCGTCAGCATGGGAGCTGACCAGGACAGGGCGTCAGCATGGGAGCTGACCAGGACAGGGCGTCAGCATGGGAGCTGACCTGGACAGGGCGTCAGCATGGGAGCTGACCTGAACAGGGCGTCAGCATGGGAGCTGACCTGAACAGGGCGTCAGCATGGGAGCTGACCAGGGCCGGGAAAGCGGCCTCAGGAACAGGGCAGGACAGCGCATCCTCCATGGTGCGCCGGGCAGCGCATTCCTCGCGCTGGGCAGCGCATCCTCCATGGTGCGCCAGGCAGCGCATTCCTCGCGCTGGGCAGCGCATCCTCCATGGTGCGCCGGGCAGCGCATTCCTCGCGCTGGGCAGCACACCCTCCATGGTGCGCCGGGCAGCGCATTCTTCGCGCTGGGCAGCGCACCCTCCATGGTACGCCGGGCAGCGCATTCCTCGCGCTGGGCAGCGCACCCTCCATGGTGCGCCGGGCAGCGCATTCCTCGCGCTGGGCAGCGCACCCTCCATGGAGCCTTCGGAGTCACTGCTCGAAGAGGGGGATTCAGGGGATTCAGGGTGGCAGAGACAGGAGACCCAGGAGCGGACACAGCCCTAGAGATGGTTGGACCCAGCACCACAGTCCATGTGGTGCCTGGGTCTAGGGCTGGGAGCCCCCCCCCCAAAAAAATTCCCCCCCCTGGGTTAGGGGCTGGAGAACCTACCGAGAGAGGGAGCCCCGCCGCACCCAGGTCAGGAGCTGGAGCCGTCTCTGCCCGGGGGACAGAAGTGTCTGCTGGGTCCTTGTTTGGTCTATCGTTCTGTCACGCTGGTGGTGTGGTGCAGAACCCATGCGCAAGACACGATGGTTGAAGGTGGCCAACGGAAGACTTTACTTAAAATGAAGACCAAAATACAAGTGCAAACTAATAACAAAACCAATAACAAAAAGGTGCAGCGTGACTGTTTGTGTTAGTTTGCACCGTTAGTTTGTGT
Organism: Chanos chanos; assembly: GCF_902362185.1. Classification (NCBI taxonomy): domain Eukaryota; kingdom Metazoa; phylum Chordata; class Actinopteri; order Gonorynchiformes; family Chanidae; genus Chanos; species Chanos chanos. Next base: position 36,951,267 of record NC_044499.1, on the reverse strand, counting down.
TCCGTTGGCCACCTTCAACCATCGTGTCTTGCGCATGGGTTCTGCACCACACCACCAGCGTGACAAAGACATGAAAAATAAGAAGCATTTCTTCGTCTTATACCGAGACTGAAACCAAACAATATCATCTTCAATTCTATATATGCTGTCTTTTTTGTACTTCAGTCAACTTATAATTCATTTTTGTGTTTTAATGTCTGACTCTACTGTTCTTATTCCTCACACTGTCTACATTGAACTGTGGATACATCAAAAATTGTGCTGGTATGGTAAGACGTATGAAACATCAAATTTCATGTTCTATGAATTACCCCTGAGTTTCCTCTGGTAGCACTAGAGATGAAAGGTTCACAGGTTCAAGAGTGAGCACTGGATGAATCTCCCCTCACCAACAATAAGTGACACAAATTTCAGGTATCACTTTCCATCAGCTGGCAAAAGACAGCATGCCCAGCATACAGAGCTGGAGCCCAAAAGATCCTTCACATAAACGCTCTGATGGTGACAGTGTAGTGAAATGTAGATCTAAAAAAAAAAGCTGTCGTCTTATTTCTACACTGTGCCTGAAGGGTGCATGAAATTTGAGATTTATTAAAATAACCTAGTCAAATAATTTTTTGCAAACACAGATTGTGCACACTTATACAGAATTTAATTGGAACTGGTAGTTGTCCTTGTGTGGAACACCTCATGTAAAGTGGCAACTGCCAGGTCAGCAAACCTTAAGGTCTGACCATCAACAGAGAACAAAGTGAGACCACATTTGATAAATATCATTGTACATAACTTTTTGCACGTTAGGTCCTTTTTATCTAACCATCTGCAAAAGACCCAGGCAGCTCCAATCACAGAATCCATGGATTCTGAGCTCTGGAAAAAATGTTCAACTTCTGACATTGTGTTGCTGGCACATTCCAGTAACATGCCTAATGAATGGCCATGAAACTTGGTACATGTGTTCTCAACATAATTGTGATGTCATATGCTATATTTTGTGACTGACTGAGGAAGAGTGTGATATTTTGCATGATTTGGGTACCTACAATGACACTACAGTAGAAAAAATGATATGCTGCTTAAACTCTTATTCGCCACTCACAGCAATATTTTGTACTGTATATCTGGAATGTGTTCATTCTCATTCAATTTTGATTTCATATACTTTTTATTGTTCTGTATAAATTTGTGTGTATTCATTGTACATATAGTTTAAATTGTACTTGTTCATGGTAGCACCAAATGAGGATCCCTTCACTCCATAAATAAAATTTGTTTCCACTCTACAGAGAGATAGTTAGATAAATCTGATTCTCACTGTGATATAAATTTGAAATATTCTGTGAATAGAGCCAGTAAACGTGTCCAATATGCTATTAAATCCAAGAATATTAGGGTTAACTTAGCTAGGTAAAGTTCTTTGTAATAAGTCTTATGCACAGGAATGTAAGATAAGGGGGAGGTGGCGTCATCTTAAATTCATAATCATTCCAAAAGTTACTTTGAATAACTAAATATTTTACTGCGATGGACCGGCGACCTGTCCAGGGCATTTCCCCGCCTTTCGCCCAATGAACACTGGGATAGGCTCCAGCAGCCCCCGTGACCCGAATTAGGATAAGCATCTTAAAAAAAGTACGAATGAATGAATGAGTCAATCAATAAATATTTTATAGAATCTTATGTAAATAGTTTAATATGTTATATAATGTCTTCAAAATAGCTTAGAGCTTAGTTAGCTGTCCTGCATGTGAAACATTACAGAGGGTTAAATATTTGCCCTCGTTCTTTGACCTTCGTTTAAGTAGCTGATTAGTAAATAGTTTTGAGCGATTTGATTGTAATCCAGGTTCTATGAGATTTACAGTGACTGCCTGTAGCACACTGCACATTTTAAGAACCGCCCTCTCTCATAGACTGAGCCTGTAAACACATACATAACCTTCTCACACTCTCGGAGAGTGGAATCAACATTTGTGAGTGTAGTGATGTGAGTCTGAGTACTCATGCAGTGGACAGAAAAAAGATTATTCTGTTAAATAGTCGTAATTGCTTCATTTAATTGAAATGTGTTGTTTTGTTTCAGGTTTTTTTTTTTATGGGCTTCATCATTGGGTCACCAACAGCAACAACCTATGGACTTGAGTCATAAAAATGTGTCAATAATTAATAAAGTTGCTGTGCAGGGGGAAAATGACAGACTGCGAGGTGACGAACGTAGGCTAAATAAAAGATTTTCCATATTTGCATCAGCTGCTTTGGCTACATTACCCGTGGTACTTTTGTGAAAGAAGAAAAGAATATGTATTTCCTGTTAGTGTTAGATCGTAACCAGTGACTTCGGGATTTTGTGGACTGTGACAAGATAAAACAGAAGTTCCTTCTGAGGCTTCTGAAACACAGGATTCAACAGGTGCAGCCTACACCTCAGGTATCACAATGTTTGGATAATATCTCACTATCTCTTTGCACTCCAAAATAGGTCTTTTTTGGTCTCTTATTGTCAGTATAGTCAGTTGATTGGATACTCCCTAAGCTACTTTTTTCATGCATTTACTATCTGTGTAGATGTTGCAGTGGAGAGTTTACTTTTATGTCCTCCATATGTGGTTTTCTGCCAGTCAAAAGATTATTAAGATCTCGCTGTCAAAGTCCATCTCTTTGTGAAAAGAGTGTTTCAGTTAGATCTCTCCCTTTCTTTCGGTATCTCCCTCTTTCCCTTGGGTGCCTCAAAGTTAAGGTTACTTCACACAGTAAGATAAGAGAAAGCTTTAAATGGCTGAGGTGTCAGTATTGTGAGGTTGGAACCAGTGTGTGTCTTAGCTTAGCATGAAAGCTCTCCTACTCTTAAGTATTACTGACAGTACATTTCCCCCTCACAACATGCCAAAAGGAGAAAGAAGGGCTTGAAGGATGAAAAATCATTTGTCATTTGAACTGGCACTTCTCTCGCTCTCTCTCTCTCTCTCTCTCTCTCTCTCTCTCTTTCTCTTTCTCTTTCTCTCCCTCCCTCTGTGTGTGTGTGTGTGTGTGGTGTGTGTGTTTTACCCAGCTGAGCTGAACCACATCAGTCAGTAGGCACATTTCCGGAGTTAACCGTACCATGGAGGCAAGTGAGGTGAGACACACATTGGGATATATACTATATTGTAGTGATGTAACTCACAGGCGTGCACTTAAACTGAATGACACATCTTTTGGCTTCAGGTTTAAGGAGTCCCCTTTTATGCCACAACTGTTAAAATTTCAGTGCTGACTGCAAAATTAAACTTTGGCAGTCATCCACAAATTTTTACAATACAAATTTTTACAAAGGATTAATCTCTCTCTCTCTCTGTCTCTCTGTCTCCCCTCTCTCTCTCTTTCTCCCTCTCTCTCTCTCTCTCCTCTCTCTCTCTCTCTCTCTCTTTGAATAGATAACACAGTCTCCCCCTCAGTCTCCTGAAATTTTGCCAGCGTCACCCTCAGCCACATCTCCCTCTCAACCAAGTAAGTGTTTGTGTGTGTGTGTGTGTGTGTGTGTGTGTGTGTGTGTATTATCAGTCCACTATTTTTGCAGCTTTGGCTTCTAGGACATAAATAAGGTGAATTATCATATAAATACAAACTGTAATTAAATCATCTACCTTGCATTACACCAGGTGAGACATTATTAGATGTGGATTTACTTAACTTTCAGCATCTTTTACAAGATGCACAAAAATACATGTTATTAAAGGTTAAATATGCCATTAAAGGAGTGACCATCTTCAAAATAAATATTATAGCCAGATTTTAAGCATTCCCTTTTTGTATATTATTATAGAATACACACTTCCTTAAATTTAGATGTTTCACACAGACAGGCCTTTTCCAAAATGATAGAGTATAATGGATATAAAATACATGTTTAAGTTCACCTGCAAGTAGTCTAAGCATCTATTGTGAGCTAACAGCATTAATGATTTTATAACAGGATTTCCAGTTTTACCACAAGGTGATGCAACTATACAATTTAGAATTCAATTTTCAATAATAATTATAATTATAATAATTGTTATGTTTGAACTTAATTAATTCATCCACATTCAACATAACATACACTGATAAAATACATTCTTTAACTATGGAAGTTCTGTGGCATTTTACATTAAGTTACTTCTTTTTTTTTTCACATTTTTTAAACAACTCACTTCTTACAGGGATAAAAACACTTAGAGAATTATTAAAATGCTACACTCTGCAAGAATTCCTCAAATTCTTGAGTATTAGGGCCACACTGAGGGGAAAGAATTCTGAGATTTTGAGAATAAGGTTGTAATATTAAGAGAACAAAGTTGTAATTTAATGAGAATAAAGTCATTATATTTCAAGAAAAAAGTGGCAATATTATGAGAATAAAGTCATAATTTTATGAGAAAAAATCAAAACATTACGGGAATAAAATCATAACAGAGGAGGTAATTTCCTCCAAGTCCATGTGGTTCTTTCTTCAGAACAGACACAGTTTCTTGCACAATCTTTTCAAAGTCCGGATACTTATGATAATGTAGTGCTGATGTATCAAAAAATGAAATATTTCGTTATTTGTGAAACCTATACTAAAGTTCAACTTCACAAAATGCTCCATGTTCCTCATTTTAACATAGGTGGCTGGCTGCTCTTCTGATATTTCCCCTCTAATGCTGGGATCAGACTACATGATATTTTTGTCTTTCACTATGGCCACTATGTCAGATTAGGCAATCATTGTGCCATAGATTCTTGGCGTGTCTTGGCCGGGAGACTAGCAACACTACAAGTGTGACCACGACCAGTCATCACAGTTCTTAGATTATTTCACACTACATGGGGTAAAGACACCCGTTCATTGTTCCCGATGTTCATATTCAGGCCCAACGGTGGACGTGTGTCTGCAACGACAAAATCATGTCAAAATCCGGCTGAAATCGTGAAGTCTGAACCCATAATCGTATGTGCGTATTTAATGCATTTCCCGGCAGTTTGCATTTAATGCACTTAAGTGAAAATGTCGAACATTCTATAAAACAGTTTTTTTTATTGCTATTGATGAAGTTTCTATCATGGTACAAATCGCTATCGTATTGTCGTCCAGGCCTAAGGCCAGGGTTCGAATTACGGGGGATTTGGGGGGCTCTGACCCCCCCAATTAAGACTTGGACCCCCCAAAAGAGGTAAAAACAACAGTTCGGGGGTGTAGAAACTAAGCTAATGGTATCAAGATGCCGTTTGTGTGATTTAAGCAAGATGTTATGACAGAGGACAAACTACAGTTTAGAAAGCTTTAAGTTGGCCATACATGTATCGCCAAAAACACAAACTACTACCTTATTATCCAACAGTTGAAAAATACTATGCAAATTTTGCTTGCTGTTACATAACAGTGTGAGCTCTTGGGAGTGTCAGTTGATAGTTTCCCAGGTCATAAAAATATGCTGTTGGCAAAGTCATTTGTAACTTGTCCAACAACCATTCTCTGAACTTTCAACTGGAGACGAGCAAATGCTAGAGACCATTCAGTATGTTGTGCCCTCTGACTTTTTACTGGTGTTTGTCAGTACACATACAGGGTTTTTCTCCATTCTGAACAATACACATCTCTAGATAAAAATAACTGGGTATAGACCAGACCATTATGTGTTTTTTTTCCTGGCACCACACATGTTTGATGTGTATAAATGACTGTCTTTAAATGTTATGAGTCAGAGAGAGTGTTGCCCCCTGTCACGTCCCTAGTTTGGAGTCCACAGAATGTCAGGAAACGTTCCCATGTGTATATTCTAATCCCGTCTAATCCTGGTGTCTCTCTGGTGTCCTGTCACTGAGATACTAATGAGATGTTGTGATATAGCAAATTATGCACTCTCTCTCTCTCACTCTCTCTCTGTCTGTCTATCACTCTCCCAGAGATGTTGAGTCTGAGCAGTCCTGAGCTGTTGAGGGAACTAAAACAGCCACACACCCTGAAACATGTCCCTGCTCACACAGGCCTAACCACTATCTTCCGGGGACGAGGACGAACAGTGAGTGCCATCATACCCACGGTGACACTCCTAATACACATACACATTTCAGACAAACATAGAACGTCAAACACATGGAATAGTCTGTATGGACGCACACATATGCTTGCTCAAGCATACAAATACATAGACACATAGGTCATTTCAGATTCGTACAGAGAATGGTAGTATTGTTACTGGTGTTTGTCCTTGTGTCTGATACAGAACCATGATGCTGTCAGGCAACCCCAGAGTTCCACTCCTTGTTTCGATGTCAACGGCACAAGAGAGAAGAGCCCCTGTATGCCCAATGGCACTAAGAAATAAATAGAGCTACTGTGTTGTTGTGTCTGTAAAATGCCAAGGTTATGCCAAACCTTTTCTCAGTCGCTGCCTATGTCCAAGGACTCTGATCTCAAGGGTTCAGTTCTGTAAAATGCCATGGTTATGTCAAGTCTTTTCTCAGTCACTCCCTATGTCTAAGGACTCTGATCTCATGGTTCATTTCTGTTGCTCTACACAATGATGCAATTGTTTTATTGTATGTTGGCACTGCGCCTTTTCATTTTCTCTCACTCTCACTCTCTCTTTCTTTCTCTCTCTCTGTCCTGTGCCCTGTGTGACCATTAATACATTAACATTATATATTATACATAATTATGAATTTATGCAAGATTGTATATGTAGTACATTAGTATGGACTGAATATACTGCCACCTGCTGTATAACTAAGCTAAAATTCCAATAAACATTCAGACTCCATAAAAACCAAACTGACTCACCATTTTCATGTCCACGTATATTCTTATTTGTGTGTGTGTGTGTGTGAGTGTGTGTGTGAGTGTGTGCGTGAGTGTGTGCGTGAGTGTGTGCGTGAGTGTGTGCGCGTGTGTGTGTGTGAGTGTATGTGTGAGTGTGTGTTCAAAATAATTGTGCAGATGCCCTGATAAACAGATCAGTCCTAGAAGTTCAAAGGTCATCAAGAGCCAACAGGACATGCTCTCAATCAGAGAGAGAGAGGGAGTGCTTGTAAGATCGACAGAAAGAGAATCAGACAAAGAGACTGAAGGAAAAATAAAGAGGGGAACAAAGAAAAAAGGATACAGTAAGATATTATTAAGAGGCAGAGAGAAAGGGCTTGGAAGGGGGAAAGGACTTAAGGGACAGAGATAGAGAGAGAGAAAGACACAGACACTGACAGAGAGGGGGTAAATGCAGACGTGTTAGTGAGTGTGAGTCAAGTGCTGTGTCAGAATGCGGCCCTTGCTACGCTACTACCTTATGTCGGCAGCCATGTTGGCTCTGCTGCTGTTTCTCAATTCCATGTGGCTTCGTGAGTATCCATTATATTTCAGCCAGCTATGGCTCTGATAATATTTTACTATCAATATGATAATGAACAGTATTTGAGAGCAGGCCTATAATTTGAGGTGTTTTGTGAAGCTTATGTCATTTTATCATGTGAGTTAAAATGTGTGTTTGAGTGTAGTTATTATGTCCACCCTTGGAGTATATTGTGAATATTGAACAAATGATCTGATGTGTCCTTATATGGTGCTATTTGGGCCTGTGCATGATTTGTCTATTGATTTTCTCTGTGTGTGTGTGTGTGTGTGTGTGTGTGTGTGTTTGGGGGTGTGTCTGTGTGTCTTTAAATGTGTGTTTTGGGATTGATGTAGCTCAAGGGTCACCACAGAGCTGTGCGATGCCATGGCGTCCTTGTCTGAGTGTTTACTCCCAAAACCATGAGGTGCAAACAAACACACACACACACACACACTCAGCATTGCACTCTTTTTAATATAAACAGTGCTCCCTACCTAATAATCTCTCTCTCTCTCTCTCTCTCTCTCTCTCTCTCAGCACAGTAACCTTTTAAAAAAATATAATTGTCTTATTATTTACTGAAAAGGCAATGCTTTCAAATGTTGGTTTGCTGACCGCAAGTGAACATCACAGCAAAGAAGAAGAGAATGTGCTTTGGACCACATTCTCTGTCTCTCTCCATCTCTCTCTTTCTCTCGCTGTCTCCATGCTACCACAGGCTGCTTTGAATGCTGATGCTGGCCATGAGCTTGTGGGTAAGCCTGATGATGTTGCCCATGGTAACAGTGACACTGTTATTGACAGTGATGACAAGGACATCCTCATAGAAGAATGTCCTGGTCAGAATTTTCAAGTGTCCCGTCTCCTAGCTCACCTAAACTCTGCCCTGGCTTCTCCTTCTGATGTGCTCTTGCAACCTTACCTGTCCAGTTGGGATGAGCTAATTAAGTAAGCACACAGTAAGACTATTACTGAAGGCACTTTTAGCTCATTAAAGTAATAAGTTTTCACAATGGGTCTTTTCTTTATTTAGCATTTTACCAGATGTATTCATGGATGTGTGGATTTGTCCAACTCACATCCACTGTTGATCAAACTCATAATTATTCTATGAGAATCCCATGCTTTCATGTGAATACTATCTTACAAAGAAAAACCATCCCCTGCCAACCACGCATACACATGCTTGTGCACACACAAACACACATACACACTCTCAAACATCTCTTGTATCTTCTCCAGGTACATGGAGTCTCTTGGTCCTTTGGTGAGCTTTTTCACACATAAGGTACAGGAGAAACTCACAGTCATTCGTCAGCTTGCCCAGCAAGAGGCCGAGAAACTGGCAAATTCAAGACGTGGCGCAAGTCCTCCCTCTGATACAGAAATTTTGAAAGGCAGAGAACCTCCTCTTCATTTCCAAATCACAGGAAGCTCTATCAGTCCTGAACTGCATGCCTATCACTCAGTGCGTTTGATGCTTGATGCAGAGTTACAGAGGGGGTTGGTCAATTTCGACAGGAGGACAGATTCGGGCTCTCGGACTTTGCTCCGCCTCCACCGCTCCCTTCTTTGGTTGCAGCTGTTGTTGGAGAAGCTGGGGGAGGGGCCAGATGAGACGGGCCGTCTCCGCACCCCTGGGGAGCTGTGTCGAGAGGCGTACTACCAGGCCCTGGCTCCGTACCATCCATGGCTGATCCAGCGTGCAGCAGAGCTGGTCTTCACAGCCATGCCAGAACGGAGCGTGTTCTTACATCTGGTGTGTGTTGAAAGTCAAGAGGAGGCAGCACCAGTTATGGGGAGGGTTATCAAAACCATCAAGGAAGTGCACCACAGGACCCAAATTGCATTGCAGGAAAAGGGCATGTTGGAACTTCCATAAAGAGGAAAACAAGCCATGAACCTTTATACACTCCAATTTCATTTCAAACTGTGTTTGACGAGAAGTTGCATTCGCATTTCATGTTATCGCCTTTACACAGTCGTTTCACCTTGTTGTGTTATTTATTAGACAGTTCTTACGCTGACTGAGAAAGCATTTCGTCCATTACCTTTCATCACAACAAAAAAAATATGTATTATTAAAGTAGTGATACAGCCTGCTTGCCCATTTACTTGTGTCTGCTATTGACAGGACTTTATTTTAAATGTGGATGTCTCCACTGAACAGGAAAAAAAATAAATAAAAAGTTTGTTGTGAGGGTGCATATGACAGGGCCGATGGAGAAGAGAGGAAGAGAGGCGGGAAAAGACTGGGCTGGACGACCATTTCACTGACATTTTCGAAATACACGTGCTGAACTAGGAGTTAACCCACGTGATAATGTAAATACGACGAGAATCATCTCATTTCCTCAGAACTGAAAGTCGACATTTCTACAGCATATTTTATTGTTTCTTCAAATTATTCAGTTCTTCTTAGTGCTTGGGGTTTGTCTGATCTTCCATTCTTTACATATTTTATCATGCCATGATTATTTACCAAAGTGCTATTATTTCATTTTTATTCACTTTTATCTTCTCCCAAAATATGTATTTTTATAAAGAGTGAATGCTGAATATTTATTGCTAATATTTATTCGTGGAGACGACCACCATCGTCTCCACTCTGGGTGTTGAGTGAGATGACGTAGTATATTATTATGTAACCTTCTAATCCTGTCAAACATCTGCTTGCATTTAACCACCAGGTGTCGCCATTTTGCACTGCATGCATGTGCACAGGGCAGATAACAGTGCATCACGTTTAAAACTATGACATAACCAGAATACGTCACATATTCACCATCGTTCAGTAATGACACTAAAATGTAAAGAATCATAAATTTTGACAACTGGCTATTTTACTTATGACTTATATTAACTGCGTTTATTATGCATTATTGTGCAATATTTATTTTCAACAGTATTATTTTACATTTCAATTTATAAACGTGGTAAATTATAAATGAAACTATAAATAGATGAAAGGGTAATGTGGCAACCCTAAAGAAAAAGAGGGATACAGGCTGCCAAGAAAGATAGAACTGTGTAACTGCACTACAGTGATCAAAACACAAACACACACACACACACACACAAACACACACACACACACACACACACACACACACATACACACACACACACAATGTGAACACCTGCTATACTCTTTACACATCTCCCTAATAAGAAATTGTGCTCTATATTTCCATGTTTATCCTTTGTCTCTTCACTTTAACCTCTACATCTCTCTCACCCTCTCTCCTAGTCTACCTCTGCTTCTCATTCTGTCTTTGTCTGAAACAGCTGTAACATGATGTCTTTCTGCTTATATAAGGACATGAATGTGACTGTGCAGCACCGCTGGACGACACAGATTGCGTAACACTGATCCCTGTTACTTCGCTCAGGCAACCCAAAACCAGGAAAGAAAAATATCATTCATAACACATCATAGCTTTTCTTAACTTGCTTGTGTTATTTATTTATTTATTTATTTATTTATGGTCACTTTTTGTAAAAAAAAAAAAAAAAGAGGCCCTCCTGTTATATAAAGAGATCTCTGCAGTGAAATGTGGTTATATCATCCATTTATCATCTCTCTTTCTATCTCTCTGGACATCAACAGGTTTAACTACCTCCAAATGCTCACTGAAAACTCTGTGTGTGTGTGTGTGTGTGTGTGTGTGTGTGTGTGTGTGTGTGTGTGTTTTCAGCACCTTACAGCTGGACAGCGACCACTGATTAACTGATACTGTGTAGCTGAAGTTACACCTGAAGCTGTTTAATAATTTGTTGTCAAAGATGCTACAAATCACACGAGACAATGGTCTTAGTCTGCAAGTCCAAATGTGCACATTGCCGCAGTTTGAAAAGATATCTATTCTGTCAAGGTTTAAAGAGCCATCTTCATCTATAGTGTTATTTACATGCTGTTTACATCACACCTTTTCAAGACTGAAATACTACACACATGTGGTTTCAGGCCTCATACAGTGAACCATCTGGTTTCCCTTAACTTTTCTGTTGCCTTTGTTTAGACACTTCATTATCCTGTTTTCTTTTTCTACTTCTAATTCCTCTCTTGCCTGCTTGTTCAATAACAAAATGATACTCAGTAACATATGGAAACATTTTAAACACAAAATGTTTTATTTTGTTCTTTCCATTTTCATTTACAATGATATTCTTTTGTCTTGAATATAGGTTTCACAATTTAAATGTCAGGCAATATATAATGGTATATTCAATTTATTCAGTAATTACATCTAGTTTGTCATGATCAGTGTATACTTACACTAAAGAAATTGAGAAAAATGAAAACAGAATAAACCACATTCTTACAAGGAGGGACAGTTTATAATTAAGATGAAAAAGAGATCTACTGATGGCCAGGTTTAAATGATTATGGCTGGTGTCATTGATTTTGCCTTGGATTCAGCAGTGTAGCTAAATTCAGCACTATGTGAGACAACAGGGCAGTGACATTGTGTGAAAAATTATAGGCTAAAATTTACTCTTCTAGACACATGGATCACAAAGGATCATTGGTGCCATCAGTGAATGTGTGAAAGTGTGTGTGTGTGTGTGTGTGTGTGTGTGTGTGTGTGTGTGTGTGTGTATGTATGTGTGTATGTGTGTGTAAACAGAGAGAAAAATCTGTACAAAGAGAAGGGTATCAGTATAGGTGAAAACTTTCTATAAGGACAATGCATGGCTTGGCTAATTTGTGTGTGTGTGTGTGAGAGAGAGAGAGAGAGAGAGAGAGAGAGAGAGAGAGAGTGTGTGTGTGTGTGTGTATATGTGTGTGAGAGAGAGAGAGAGACAGAGAGAAGGAGAGAGGGAAAGGGGGGGGGGGGGGAGAGTGTGCGTCTGCATGGTAGTGCATCTATGGCTGTGCAGTGTCTGTTGTTTCAGGGCTGTTTGCTGTGTCAGAGATGGTAAAGGCACATGCTTCTTAAACACAGCTGTACCAAAGTCTGATACCCCACGGCAGGCTCTGACCACAGTCTCCCTCAGTGATGACACCATTATGGGACAGAGCAACAAGTCTTCTTGCATAGAATCAGAATGTGTAGAATCTTCATGATCGTCATGATCATCACCATCAAAACAGGCATCATATGTAGGTTAGTCAGCAATAATATTTTCAATAATAATATGTTCCACACATTCTACCTCTATGATCCATAAGACTCAGGGTGCCAGCTTTTTTCAACTGACCCAGTGTGTTGCTCCAATTTAACACTTTTTTTTTTGTTTTTGTTTGTTTGTTTGTTTTTTGTTTGTTTTTGTTTTTGTTTTCTATGTTTTCTTTTGTATTGTATTTGTATTGGCTCTGTCATTTTGACGGACTAAACATGTTTCTCAAAACCAGTTTATTATTCTAAGTTTGTGTCTGTGTTAAATCAGAAATTTGTCTTGTAGAAAGTCCAGTTGGACACAAATCCACTCCATGTCTTGAAATCAGCTACTTGGCCACTGTACGACTATGCAGCTAGAGACGCAAGCAAATACTGATACACAAGACAAAGAGCGGATCTCAATCCAATGACGGACTGGAATGCTAGTCTACAGGCAGCACCTGACCTTAGCTAGTTTGCTAATTCAATTGGTATGCCCATCACGATGTAAACATTTACTTTCCCTTGACCATAGCTCAGAATATGAATAATAAAATTCAGTCTGTAGGAGAGATTCAGAGCATAGTTTTACATGAAAAGGCAATGGCATTGCTGACACTGTTGTTTGCATCAAAATTCCTGCTCTAGAGTCAACACACATACTCACACTTTTGAATGGAATATTACAGCAGCAGGAAAAAAAAAAAACAAAAAAAAGCACAAAATTCCCAAAAGTTGAGGAGCAACAGAGGAAAGTGGAACACAAACCAAAGAAATACAATACTATGACAGAATGCACCCATGGGTAACACACACAGGCCTTCAAATGTTTCAGCTGCACAAGTGGGACGATGGCCTAATGTGATTGTGCTAAATAATACTGAGGAAATTGGCATTGTGATAGCAAGTCCATTTCTCATGAGTGCTTCACCAAAGACACAATACTGACTAGCTGTAGGTTAGTTAGCATTATGCCAATTGGCACTGTGCCTTCAAAATGGAGACTTGACACAGACAAAACTTCAAAGTAGTTCTGTATTGTAAATAAATAAATAGATAAAGGAATACTCTGCCGTGTGCCGGAATGAATACTGCACCCATACCTTGCTAATCCAAACTAAGTCACTTCCTACAAGTTGTGCTAATGAGTGACAGGTGTAGCATTAGATAACACCATGATATTAAGCTACTTCTAACAAGTCCCAGTAAAGCCAAATGGAGCCCTAAGGATTCTGTGCAAGCAATCGTTCTCTACACAACAAAATAAAAGTGAAACTTAAATGGTAATAGTAATAAAAACATGGCTGTGGCAGGGGCAAAAAACTACTTTCATTCAGTCATCTAAAGACATTTCTGTTTTTTTTAATTAGCATTGGCAATGTCTTAAAATCCATAAAGTTTAGCTTGTCTTTAAAACACACACACACACACACACACACACACACACACACACACACACACACACACACACACACAAAACCCTCATTCCCAACCTAATCCCTGTTCTACTTTTGCTATTCTCACACTCCTCAGGAGAGAGAGCTACCTTGTTAAATCTATAATATTTACATTTACACTTACACACACACATCTATATTGCTTAGTGGACATTTAAAATACATACAACACCTGCAAATCTTCTAAAATCAAATGTAAAAGACAGAGAGGTGAAGAAAAAAAACAAAAAAACTGGAAACCAGCAATCAGGCTACCATGCATAGCCCTTTGGGTGAAAAAGAGGACTGATATGCGTCATGCTAACTGTTTGCTATCTAATGATGGGATCTGACGGTTAACAAAAGTATGGAACAAGTCAAAATAAAGTGTTTCCATGGTTACTGTTGTGCAGTTGTTGGGTTGTTTTTTTTGTTTTTTGTTTTTTTTTTTTGCTGGGGGGGGGGGGTTCTTAGAGTACTGATGGATGAGAGCAGCTGTGTGTGCTTGCTTATGCCTGTTCCCCTTCCTGTGACATGTGTTTGTGTTCATGTGGTCGTGTCTGATCCTGTAGCATATTTCATCATTATTATTGTTAAGTTAAATGTCTCATGAGAAAAACAAGAAGCAAAGAAACAAACAAAAATTTTTAAAAAGACAAAATATCCCACTGAAAAATATGTAATAAGAAACAAACAAGACCATTTTCATAACCAAACAACACATATTGAAAATAACAATGTAATAAACACATACAATAATAAACACACAAGTAAAAGTTGTACTCATAAATTTGCAAGTAATGGCCTGATAAATAAGTAAAAAGTGTTTTTTTAGTGTTTCCCACTCAGAAAATAAGATTTTAAAAAATCTTCATACAGGGTTAAAAAAAAAAAGGATGAAGCAAATTAATTTTAAAAAAGAAATTCTGGGGGAGATAGAGAATTGAGGGAGAGCAGCCATGGAAGTACTATAGCATTAGTACACTAGAGAACAAACACTGTCTGACTGTACTGAGGTGGACGGGAATAAAGAAATAAAGCAGTGATATGGTGTTTTTTACAAACAGAAACATGAAAGCATAGATAAAAAATGTCTGAGAAGGAGGAGAATGGGGGTAGGAATCTAGAGAAAGAGAATACAAAAGGAAGAAGAGGACTAAGAGGAAAGTCTATCTCCAGATTAGGATTACAGATTAAAGGGATTATAGAGATATCAATAAAACTGAAAGAAAACTACACAGACAGAATGAAATAGAGAGATTGATATATACAGTAAGGGACATGCCTACGGGTAATAAAATAAATGTGAAACATACTTTGCTAGGGCCGAGTATAAACTACAAAGAAAAAGATGCATGGAAAGAAAAAATGTGAGAACAGGAAAGTTACATTGAAAGAAAATTACACACAGAGAGCAAGGGAGATCTACCCCAATGAGTGTGATTGTTGGTTAACTGTTTAAGGTTCTTCCTCCTCTTTATCATGGTCAGTGCAGTCCTCACCTGATATGGTTCCTATATGTGCACGTACTGCATGTCACCATATTCTCTTATTCTCTCCTGGTAAATAATGGGAAGTCAAGAGGCCTAATCACTCCCCCAAAATAAACCACACCCTCCAAAATTCCATGCCTTTCCGATCCCCGGCTCTATTCTGCCTGAGGGGTCTGATAACATGGATGAGTGGCAGTTTTTTAAAAGACTATTTAAAAAAATTAAAGGTTTCTTCCCAACAACACCAAACTCTCATTAGCGTGATTTGGAATGATATTATCTGGGTATGACGACAGACAATGTTAGCGAAACCCACAAACACAAATACATGCTCACACACACACACGCACACACGCATACACACGCACGAACACGCTCGCACAGGTATAACATAAGCACACTACGATAATAACCCAGTCCTAATCACTGAACTAGACTCTCCTGTCTCCTCAGAGTTCAGTGAACTTAAATGGACAAGGGGGAAAAGGAAATGACCACTAAAGACACATCCTCCAAACTTCCCTTTCACAAAAAGAAGTAATAAGTGTCCATAAATGCAATGGCTAGATGATAAGAGGGGAGCAAACCTTTTGAATCACATATACAAAACATTATTTGTGTGAATCTGTTTTTTGTGTGTTTATTTGTTTGTGTGTGTGTGTGTGTGTGTGTGTGTGTGTTTGTGGGTATGCGTGTGTCTTTGGGAGGGAATTTTATCAGATGTTGGAGCTCTAGTTCTTGGTGTTAATCCTCAGTTTGAAGGAGACACGGCCGGCAAACTTGTCTCGTTCACTGAAGTTGGTAATGGTATTAGAGTTGATCCTACACTCCACGTTAATGTCAGTATTCATAGTGGCATTCATGAACTTCACTGCCACCAAAGGCTGAGTGTAGTTCACCTAACATTACAGAAAAGATGCAATTATTGGCAAATAAACAAAAATACACACAAACAAATTGTTCCTCTTTCGTTCAGCTAACAGAGACAAAGGAATATCTGACTTAAAGTGCAAAAGAGGAACCTACTCTTCTGAAAAGACACAGTTTTCATGTAAAAAGGGTCTAAACAGTTTGCAGTCAGGATGCTGAGGTGAGCAGCAGTCTCTTACCTGAGCTCTCTTGCCGTAGTAGGGGAAGTACATAAGGTTGAAGGTCCCATTTGGAGGAAAGTACATAAGCTCGCCAATTTTATCACTGTCCTCTTTCTACAGAGAAGGAAGAGGGTATCAGTGAAAGTGCGATGGTCCCTTTTTTTCTCTTAACTTTGCTGACAATAAGGGTTTTTGACACAATCGATGGTGAGTGATCAAGCGTTCAGACAAAAAAAAAAATAGAAATATTTACAATCTTGTTAGGATATATATATATATATATTTTTTTTTTTTTTTAATTACTACATCTTCACTGGTGCATTGGAATATATCACAATGTACTGAACATATGACTTGCTCACTCATTCAGGTGTTATGGTAAAATAAAATGTTACATTGAAGAACAATGTACAACAGAAGAAATCTAAAATTGATAAGAGGTACAGAATTCAAGATGAAAGGACACAGTCTGTGTGACAGAGATACTGCCTGTGACAACAACACTAAAAATTTACTGGTGTCACATTTATGTCCAGTAATGTGCTCATACAAGTAGGACTCTAAGTCTAATGCTGTCATAACAAAGTAGTACAACACTGATAATACATCAGTGTTTTACATACAACTCTTATAAAGTCATCACAATAATTTTAGAACATTATTGTGGTGAAGCACTTTATAACTGATTTGAGTGATGTGGTGTCAAGTTCATGACAGCATTATTTTGTACATCTAGGGTCTACAAAACACTCACAAAAAGTGCTGCTGATTCATAAAACACACATAATTCACTATGCACTTACAAAGCATCTACAAACTAGTATGTCCACAGCAGCGGGCTACTATAGTTAACACAAAAAAGCTGTAAAGTCTTAAAGACTCTTAAAAATATTACTTTACATCATACGGCTGACCAAATACATGTAATAACATCACATAAAGTTGTCAACGCTCATGTTATAAGCAACCACGGGTGCTGAGGTCAGTTTGCCTCCCATGAGAAATTGTGTTATCTGACAGAGTAAAACGAGGTCATTCACTAACCATAGCTTTTATGGTCAATGGCTTAAATTTTAGCGCAATTGTTAAAAACTGACATAAGTTTTGATGAAAGTGTTTATAATAACCTTCTGTCAGCCATATGAAAGGGAATGAGGTCTGAGAGTTTCTATCCTCTACCTTACTTTATATAGGCTCTTACCCACTCATTTTCTCCCACTCTATATCTCTGAGAATGAGACGATGGGATGAGATGGAAGAAAAATTGAAACAAAGAGAAATTTGGAAGGTAGGTGAACTTGTACATGCATAAACAAAACAGAAATGAATGTCTTAACGTGCATACGTACAAATGCATTGACACACACTCACACACATGCTGTCTCTCTCTCTCTCTCTCTCTCTCTCTCTCGCTCTCTCTCCCTCTCTCTCAGGACTAGGTGGTAAATATCGCTAGTCCAATACATCTAAAAATAATGATATTATTTGATGGTCATGCTGACCACCCTAAATCTCTCTCTCTTATGGTAGGTAGACGACAGTTAACTGAAAGTGAAGAATCATCTGAAACTGGAGCTGACAGTGAAAATGTGACTGTAGATAAATGCACTTGTCTTACCTTTGCCCCACAGGTGACATACGGAGACTGACCATCTTTCCCTGGTCGCATTCCAATGACCTGACGAAATGCCAGCAGTCACTTAAAATTCATCACATCACAAATTCAAAATCTTTCTATCCATTTACCTTTGGCAGTGTCCCATTTAACTAAATTCATAGTTTTATAGCAATAAGCTTATTGTTATTTTGATCCTTATACCTTTCTCATATACAAACATTAATTTGTATCAGTTCTCAGTTTTGGTTTAGGTTTTTTTACGGTGGGTTTAGTTATCTTTGTTTTGTTTTGTTTTTTTATGATGGCTTTTTCTTTAGTTTTCTAATTGGTAAATTTGTGCGTGTGTGCCTTTCTGATTGGTTACCCGGTTGAGTTTAATGAGCACACAGGGTTTGCCCTCCTGGTATCCATAGGTGTGGTCAGAAAGACCAGAGCACTCCTCAAGCTGTGTACGGTTGAACTGGCAGGAGCGTTTAGGGTTGTTGCGGACCTCACCGCTGTCTTCCTGGATAAAGTAATTGTCTGGGGGGCAGTTGTAGTTACTCAATGCCTGCTGAGAGTTATTGTAGGCTAGAAAGGAAAAAAAAGACAGGAAAAAAGCAGGAGATGAAGAAAAAGAAACAAAGAAAAAAAAAGAGAAGAAATTAGATGGATTCATTCGAGACAAGTCTGGTTCACCCTTACAATGTTTGATTTGCCATATGCCATAAAATAGCCATTTATTAGCTAATTGCATTTATAAGCTATAAGTAATTACAGCTATCTGTATCCCACACAGCTATAACACACCTTGACCAACTACATACATATATGCAAACAGTGTGATGTTGTAATTGGATTAGTTGTCTTGCAGGTTTCAGTATGTTATCCAATCAGACAAACATGTGTAAAATAGCCATACTGTAAGTGCACGTATAAACAGTACATACGGGCGAGGAAACTGTCCAGAGCCTGCACATACACGTCCCAGCTCTCTGTGTTCTCGATATTGTATGTGATGTCCAGAAACTCCCCCTTTGGCCGAATCATCATACCTACATACACACAACACCGTTAGAATAGAGTATGTGTGTCTCTCTCTGTGTTAAGTGTTTAAATACACACAACACTGTTAGAATAGAGTATGTGTGTCTCTCTCTGTGTTAAGTGTTTAAATACACACAACACCGTTAGAATAGAGTATGTGTGTCTCTCTCTGTGTTAAGTGTTTAAATACACACAACACCGTTAGAATAGAGTACGTGTGTCTCTCTCTGTGTTAAGTGTTTAAATACACACAACACCGTTAGAATAGAGTATGTGTGTCTCTCTCTGTGTTAAGTGTTTAAATACACACAACACTGTTAGAATAGAGTATGTGTGTCTCTCTCTGTGTTAAGTGTTTAAATACACACAACACCGTTAGAATAGAGTATGTGTGTCTCTCTCTGTGTTAAGTGTTTAAATACACACAACACCGTTAGAATAGAGTACGTGTGTCTCTCTCTGTGTTAAGTGTTTAAATACACACAACACCGTTAGAATAGAGTATGTGTGTCTCTCTCTGTGTTAAGTGTTTAAATACACACAACACCGTTAGAATAGAGTATGATTGTCTCTCTCTGTGTTAAGTGTTTAAATACACACAACACCGTTAGAATAGAGTATGTGTGTCTCTCTCTGTGTTAAGTGTTTAAATACACAAGTGTATTGAAGGGTATGGGAACACATGGATAACATGGTTCATCGTGTAGGAGTATGTGTGTGTGTGTGTGTGTGAGTGTGTGCATGCACATATGTGTGTGTTTCTGTCCGTGTGTGTGTTTCTGTCCGTGTGTGTGTGTGTGTGTGTGTGTGTGCGTGCGTGCGTGTGTGTGTGTGTGTGTGTGTGCATGCAAGTGTACCTGGTGTGGCCAGGCGGTCCTGCCAGGTGGGTTGGTAATCATCCAAAGTCAGAATCATGATGTACATGGTGAGGCAGAACATGCCAGCCAGGAAAGTGTAAAAGACTAGATAGAACAGGAGGATCAGACCTGACAAAACACACACACACACAAGGAAATATCAATTATATTACATTTTTTAATGCACCAAGATAAAAAGATGAAATACAGTTGTTATGTAAGTAGTGGATGTCCCTATTCTCCAAGGTTTGGTGTTCAGTCAGCATACATACACACACAGGCCACACATTAAACATATGGAATTCCATTCCACACTGCCTGTGCATGAGGATCATCTTCCATCCAAAACATAACATCCCAGTTGTTATGTCTAGTCTGATAGTACTGCTGTGTGCGGACTATCTTAAAAGAGCAGTTTTAGTAGATTTGTCAGGCTTATAGGGACTGGCTTTTTGGGAGGATGGGGGGGGGGGGTGATTGAGTGAACAGTGACTGAGTGAACTATTTCTAAGGCACCGCCGAAAACTGTAGACTGCTGTCACATCCAAAATGACAAAGACTCTGCGCGACAGGGCAAGTGAAATAATTCTGTGTGGCAGTGCAAGCCACAACACATTTAAAACTGCACTGAACAAATGAAACCTTGTCAGCATTTCTCTTTCTCTGTCCCTACATTTCTGTGCCCTTCTGAGAGTTAATCCTGCTTTTTGCCATCCTTCTCTTGCTCTATCTATTTGCGCTTTTTATAATATAGGAAGTGGGCGAGGACTGACTGAGTAAGTGTGTGTATTTTTAGATGTGCATGAGTGTGTATGTGTGTGTGTGTGCGTGTGTGTGCGCGTGCGCAAGCGCTCACCCATGCTAATCCGTCAATCTCTAATTCAGCACAAAGTGCTGTGTCTCACTTTGTTGTATTACTAATGTAGTCAACGGTTCGTGTCATGTTTCATACTCACAGTGGAAAGAATGAGTCACTGAAGATGTTCTCATTGAACCAATGAATGCAAAAAGATATTTTATGCCACTCAAAAATACATATTCCAAAAAAAGTATGCTGTTTTTTCAGGATTACAATATGTTATCTGAACACATCTGACAAACTTAGAGCAGATGGAAATTATCTAAATGATCATTTGGAGATACACGAGATTTTTAAAAGTATTTCTTAGGGATTTAACTACAGTTTTGAGGCTATATGACATTATATATATAATATCTTGAAATACATTACAGTAACACTATATATACTACATTATATAATTTAAAGGAGTTAAAATGTTCTCATAATTACACCACTATAATTTTTGTTCACGGCTTCTCTTATTAATAACAATTGTAATAAACGCTTTGTTATTACATACACAGTAATCAGTAGAACACACTGATAACAATCCAGAATATCCTTATTACAGCAGCCTCTCAAACCCTTCATAAGGGCAAATACCGACCAGGCACCGCATGCTCTAACCAGATTGACCTTGACACTCTGACGTGAGGGACCAGCTGGAATTCATTTCCTCTTCCTGTCAGCTGTCTGATTGGATGATGATACGTGAGCTTTGTCTGTGCATAGGGTACTGACAGTGTGTATGGGTGTAATATTGTTCTCTCCATCAAAGAAATGACCCAGATTTCCATCTATAGGTCTACTGTACTTCTCCTTTGTGTCCTCCTCTTGCCTTTCCCCTCCCCTTTCTCCTTTTCTCCGTCACGCCACTGACCAAATGTCAGAACAGACTGAGAGTAATCCTCTTTCCCTCTAAACCCAACCATCCCTCTCTCCCACTGCCTTGCTTTACCTCATCTCTCTCATTTTCTGCCTCTCTCCCTTAGTTCAGCGAGTGACTTGAAACTCAGATTGAACAAACTGAACTAAATTTTAAAATTAATGGAATTGAATATTTCTGTAGAAAGATGGATGACATGTAATTCGTTTGTTTTGGGTTTTTTTGCCCCAATATATCTCAGTTCTGAACATATAACTGCTCTCTTTTTCCTTCCTCTCTGCATTCTAGTAATTACTATTTCTGTGTATAAAGCACTTCATTGTCACTCTCCATTTATCTGCCTCTGTCTCTGAATGAGAGAGAGGGGGGAGGGGAATCCGATTAGACCCTCCCCCATCTCTTCTTTTCCCTGCTTGTGAGGTCATGACTCTGGTCCAATCAGAAGACAGATGCAGTAGCATGGACTTACCAGGCACTGAGTCTTCTGTGTGATTCAAGATGGATGCTACCCAGAGAGGCAATATTCACCCATTCCTTTTATCTGTCTCTCTCTCACACACACACACACACACACATGCACACACACACACACACGTACACACACACACACGCATGCACACGCACACACACACACACACACACACACAAACCAATTGATCTTAATTGATCCTGAGTCTCTTCTTCAGGTTTCACTAGACTGCATTGTGTGTGACAGAGGAGTGCAAAACAAACGTGTGTAGTGAGGTACGTCATGTTTTTGTGTAGAACTGCATTTGTGTTCCTGTGACTGCGTGCGTCTGTGAGGGCTTGACTGTATGTATGAGTATTTGTGAGTAAGTGGGGGGATGGGAGGGACCTGTGACAGATTTGGATCCAGGGGGATTTGAGAGAGACAGTCTGTTACTATGTGCATCTCTGTTTTATCATACAGTTGCCACCATCACTTGACAAGTGCTTTAGACCACAGTAATTTCAGCACTGCCAAACTGGAATTTCCTCAAATGCCAAGACTGTTCATAACATCACGATGATGGGATTTTAAATGTGCCGTCTTTAAATGAAGCCCTTGTTCTGTCCCCCTTGTGTTGCCTTGTGTTCTGTCCATTGTTACGTAACAGACTGGTGACAGTCAAATTCAGTACATTCTCACATGCTTCCCTCCCCTTCTTGCTATGACTCTCTGTGCATCTTTCATTTTGTCACGCTCTGACTGAATGAGTTTAATTTAATGGAAGGGACAGATTAAAAGAAGAGGGCACATGAAGCCAAGCATCACAGTTTTAATTTAGAAGAATTTATTTGAGTACATTGATCAAATAGTTAGAACAAAGTGGAAATATTCAGACACCCATCTTTCTTTCTCCTTTCTCTGTGTTAATAATAATACATTTCTTTAAATATATTTCTGTAACAATAATCAATTTCATTAATAAATTTCTTTTTCTTTCTTCATCTCTTTTCATGGACTCAACACTGGACATCTGATATGAGCATCTTTATACACCTGCACACAGCCAAACAGTCTAAACTGCTTTGAACCTTTTCTGGATATGATTGCATATGAATGTACAGGTTTCATAATCTGGATACTTCTACACCAGTCAGGTGAAAGGCTTCTTGAGACTCGGAGAAAGAGAGAGAGAAAGTGTGAGAGAGAAAGAGAGCGGGAAAGAGAGCGTGAAAGATATCTCAACGATTACATTACTCATTCTCTCTCTCTCTCTCTCTCTCCGTCTCTTTCTCCCTCTCTTTCCCTGTGTCTGAATAACCCTACTGATAGAGGAGAAAGTGAGGGGACTGAGTAGGTCCTGAAAGGACAGCACCAATTGTTAATCACATATGCCTCTGGTAGTCGGTAAGTCTGAATGTGTGCACCTGCATATGTTTGTGTGTGTGTGTGTGTGTGTGTGTGTGTGCGTGTGTGTCTGTGTGTGTCATTGTCTCTCTCTGTCTTGTTGATCGGTCTCCTCAAAGGGTTTTGCAGCTCAGTTCCCATCAGCATTCCTCCAACAAAACTGCAAATGCTTCTATTTCTCCTCTGTTCACTTTTGCATTACTCTTTCTTCATCATCCCTCCTCTCTTTCTGCAATGGTTTACCTCTCCACTTTAACCACCTCTTTTCTTTGCGCCCCTCCTGCTCTCTCTCTCTCTCTCATACTTCTCACATACTTCTATCTTTATGAGGACACTCACTGACATGATGCACTCCCTAGCCCCTTACCCTAACCTCAACCATCACAACTAGATGCCTAACCCTAAGCCTAACCTAAACTTAATTATACATTGAACACTAAGACTAAGTCTTAACCCTCAAACAGCCCTTTGAAGGAGTGAGGACCAGCCAAAATGTCCTCACTTTTTCAAAATGTCCTCACTCCCAAAGTCTAAAATTCGAACGGGTCCTCACAAATGTAGTTGTGCAAGTACACACACACACACACACACACACACACAGTCTCATGGTCCTAAAGAGGAAAGAATTTGCGGTTGGGTTACTGTATTTAGTCTAAAAAAGCACCAAAAGACTGATAAGACAGCTATAAGTTATCCTCAAAGTGCAACTGGTTGGAGGAAGAGATAGACTCCATATTATCCCATCCTCAGAGACACTATTTTTGGTATCTGATTCCCCCTGCCTCTCTCATGGCAAAACCTCCTCTCTAGTTCTCATTTAAATCCCATGTTCATGTCAATCCTGGATTACTACAACCAGTGATTTTGGAAGGTAATGTCAGCCTCTCTCTCTCTCTCTCTCTCTCTCTCTCCCTCTCTCTCTACTAATTGTCTTCTCTAGTCAATTACACTCAATGGCCAAACTCTACTTTGTGTGTGGGTGGGTGAATGAGGGTGTGTGGGGGCGAGAAAGACGGAGGTGGAGAGGGGGTGGAGCTGATAACAGGGAAGAGAGGATGCTGGTCATTGAATGTGTTTTCTGTTTTGCTTTATTTAGATTGGCTGGATTTAACCAAAATAGATGAAATTTCAGTGCCAACCGACATGATGCTCATAACGATGGATCATACACATACACACACACTCACACACACATAAACACACATGCCCATGAACACACAGACCAAACTTACAGTTTGTCCATCCTTACTTTTTCCATCCATTTTTGTGCCTATGTTAAGCAGTTCAATCTGTCCCTGTCCTGAGTTATTATGCGACACGAAGCTGAGAAGTGCGGTCAGGTGGGACTAGCTGTCAATTCCCATGTAATTCGCACCCCTGCATTTGCTCCTACAAAAAACAAGGTAGCTAACCAAAGAACAACATATAATTTGACGTTAATTGATGTTTTAATCCGTTAAATGTTTAAAAGATGAATTTGGTGATATATTTTTGTAGCGACCCTCAAACACACAGAATCATACACCACTCATTTACATCCTCTCTCACACTCTCTCACACACACACACACACACATACACCCTCACATGCATTAGCCTCATACATCTCACTCAGGTTATTGGGGGGAGAGGTGCCTTAGTTGGTTGATTAGTGAGGAGGGGGGCGGCGCGCTGAGGAGGAGGAGCAATACGAGAGGATTGCCAGTTCGGATAGATAGAGTTTTTTTAGGCATCTCTACCAACCCGGAGATTTCAGCCACCTATTAATTAAGTAAAGAGTTTGGAGCATTATCCAGTGTCCCTGTCGTCCATCAGTGAAAAAGACTGAGAGATAAGAGTTGGACAACGACGCTACAATATGTTTACATAACCGCTTCCATATAACAATACTAATATGAATATGGCTTAAATCACGTCATGTCACGTGAGCGTTCTCAATATATCTCGTAGCAGGAGAACAGCCCGTCCAGACACGTCGGATAACCTTGCGGGCACCATGTATCTCATCTTTTTGTGCTGACCAGCCCTTTAGAATTCTTGTGCTTAGGACACTTCGTCATGTAAACGTGTGACAGCTCAGAAAGCAAATAAACAGGGAAACAAACCGAATCCCCGAGGTTCATCATATGATTATGTGTCAACCTGTTAACCTGTGCGCTCACTCGGCCACTCACATGCGCGCACCAGTGGATGGAGGAACCGGCCATCTAATACGTATTTTAGAATACTAGGCCAAGCCTACGCTTTTATGATTCAACGCATACCACCAACACATACACGCGCCCGCGCGCGCTCGCACAGACACACACACACACACACACACACACACAGGGCACGCATAGAGGAATCACAACCAGACGCATTGCGCAATGGGTTCCGGCAAAACGGTGACAATTAATTAAATAAAGCCGGTATAGCGCCAAGCTGGATCCGGCACCAGTTGAAGATGCCGCATTGCATAGTACCGGTTCCCTTAAAGCAGTGATGACAGATGAGAGCGCTTGGTGGCAAAATCAGCCATTAGATACAATCGTTAACGATGCTCAGCCAGTCTGATATGCACGGAGCACAGCTTCTTATATAACATTACATCAGTGCATCAGTATCTCTTCTGTTTTTGAAACAAAATACATCGCACTCATAGGGACATGCCCATGACCCAGAATGTGTTGGCCTGATGTCAAAAACCCGAACCGGTGCGGTGCATGTGCCTTGTGCGGAGATGCTGATCGGTTCAACTCACCCCAGCTGCTCGCTGTCCGTCCAAGCAGTTCATGGGTTCGTGGATTCCAGAAAAATTCCTTCCACTCGCCCGATTCCTTCTTGTCCTCTTCTTTGGCCATGTCTATGGTATTTTGTCGTATAAACAGATAACAGGGCAGGTGGGAATGAGACGTGAGATGGCACCGTTTAACGGAACACCACGCGCTCCGAGGTGGGTAAGACTAAACGCGCTTTTGGCGTCAGGGATGAATTAAATCCGACACGGGGGATGAATGTAAGGCACCGTCTGCCTGATACTGATGGATTTCAACAAAAACGGAGCGCGAATCGTGAGCTGACGCTTTGTGTCCTCTACCTCCTGTGCCGGACAGAGTGCCGCAGCGCGCGCGCAGTAATCCTGTGATACTGCGGTAAAAACGCGTTAGGGCTTTTCAACGAGCTTGCGCACTCGCCCGGCCCCAGCCTCCCTCCCCCCTCCTCTGCGGAACAGACGTTACGTTCTAAATCCCTTCACCCCCACCCCACCCCGATTTGGCCCTACCATGCTTAGATACACACAGACTCAATCAGCATCTGTCTTTAGCCAATAGAAACAGTCCTTTATTTTCCTCGGTCAGCCCTACTGTACCCAATCAAACCCGGACCCAGCGATTGGCACAGTTATCCAGTCAGATGTTTTATAGCGAGAGGTTGTGGCAACAGTAACTACTGAGGGAAAGGTGTCCAGTGAGGGACTATGAAAGTATAGAAATGAGGGTTTTTAGATTGAGTGATAAAAATGTTAAAATACAGCCAAAATTAAGTCATGTGTGTTAAGTTCGGGAATATTCATTTCTCTGCGCTGGATCTTAACAAAGGGACAATTGCTGCCTCCTCAGTAGAATCCAGAACACATCAGACCTGTGAGCCCACATGAGTGGTCATATGTACCCTGTTTTCTTGGTCATCTTCATTTTTATCAGGCAACGAATTGCCGGCTCTCTCTGTTGCATACACGGAGACAACTTATCATTCTTTTCATTATGGCCAATCATACATCTATTGTGAAATTTGTGATATCTTA
This sequence comes from Chanos chanos, assembly GCF_902362185.1. Taxonomy (NCBI): domain Eukaryota; kingdom Metazoa; phylum Chordata; class Actinopteri; order Gonorynchiformes; family Chanidae; genus Chanos; species Chanos chanos. The sequence goes on along the minus strand of NC_044499.1, from coordinate 36,923,948 downwards.
GAGGAAGGAGCATGCAGCCAGGACGGATGTAGAGGTCCTTGAAAAATGGATTATACGCACTTTGTCTCGCGTTTGACTCGGTCATTCAATAAGCCTTGAGTGGCCTCTTGTGGTCGGAAGCTGCACTACAAAAAACCTTGAAGAAACCACGCAGAATCGGATGTGTAAATTGAATATGGCCCTGTTTACACCTTGCATTAAGATCCGATTATGATACTTTTCACTTATATATAAATAAGTGCAATGCAGCGAAAACTGTCAGACACACATACGTGAAAGCCTTATGAAGCTCAGTATTCAACATAGTATGCATGTGCACTTTAGGCTTACTTCACTGCAAACTGCAAAGCATATTCTATATACGGCATACAGCAGTTTTACTAATATTTATAACCTTTAGACGTCTTGAAAGCTGCTTAAATTTGCTTTAAAAAGTCCTTATACAGGATCTTGTGAGGACACTTAACAGTTTACAGCAAGAAGTGTTTGTTTATTGATTGATTGATTGATTGATTTTATTTTATTCAAGACTAATGAAGCCACTGGAAGGTTAAAAAAACCAAACATACATAGACAAAACAGGGCCTTGTGTCATAAGCACTGAGAGTACCAAGCAATAATGTAGTTTCTAGAGGTGATGCAATCTTTTTCAACTTCTAGAGTTTCAGTCCAGTACAGAACACTCTCTATGAAAAGTACAAGACTTTGGCAGAGTAGAGGTGTTCTCGATCAGTCCACTTCCCAATGAAATTACAGTAACCTTTTAAATGAAGATCATCTTATAAAACAATAGAAAAGATTAAACTTACTTCAGGCCATATCACATTGCACATTTTTATGTGGGTTTTATGAGGATTTTGAGGAAAGAAATGGGATCACTGATACATTATTTATAGTACCAAATATTGCTAAAGGTGGACAGTGATTCTGCTTGCTTACTTTGTACATACTTTGATTTTTAAAACATAAAACCATACTTTTTTAACATAGCAACCATTTCTAATTACAAATCGTAAAACATTTAAAAAAAAAAAGCTTTTGGGTATTACTGAAGCAACACTCAAGCATGTCTTCTGTGAAGACTTGACATGGAGGCCAGATGGCAGATGGAAGCAGACTGAATTTTGAGGGTGGTTGGGACATTTTAAGTAAAGGCCCGTGGGTCCACACACCATGTTATTTTACTTACTAACTTCCATTTCCTTCAGGTCAGGCATAAAATTAAGGGATTGTGGGTTTAACCATAAAAAATGGTAAGAGTAAATGGCACATGGGTTTAATAATAAAGCTACTATGTCCAGCTTGAAATGTACTGCGTTAATGATGTCATCAACCTGCTCAACAGAGATGACCGCAAGGATAGCCAGAGTGAAAAACTGCACAACTGATATCAAATTATAATCCTGACAAGTCTGTAAAAATGATGGCTAATTGGTATACCATTAATTACTGCATGCAAAGGTTGTCCCTATTTCTCTTGTACATTAAGTGTGAGTTTCATATAAGCAGACTCTTATAAAAACCTGTCTATCAACTGTAAAGTGTTGATCTGATTTGAAGCAACTCATGTCCAGTTTTAATTTTGACACACAATATCTTTACAATATCTCTCTATCAGATAAAAACAGCAGAAATTCATTGAAATCTGATTCAATCAACAGATTATCAATTTCCTAAAACTCACCATTGGTTCAGCTATAAGTCACCATTAAGAAAAGTTCATACATGCTATTGGCACCAAAATATTACTACCACTACCACTACTTCTTCTACTACTACTACTACTACTACTACTACTACTACTACCACTACTAACGCTATCCAGATTGAACTAAATTTCTTGGAATAATTATTAATAGGAATTCGAACTGGGAAAATCCTGTATCATTCACTTGCATGTACCTTCTGCGTGTTCTTCTTTATATACAAATCCAATTAGTCCTTTTTCTTTTCTTTTCTGTTTCCTTTCTTTTTCTTCCTCTTGCTGTAAAAGTATTATTCTCGCAAACCCCTCTGCTTTCTCCAGTTTATTTTATTTGATTGGTTTCCAATGCACTTGTTATGCTCTAATGTTATTTCATTGGAAACACAGAGTTTTTGTTGTTTTGTTGTAACTATCGAAAAAGTTTTCTGTTGACAAATTATTTTTGGTATTCAGCTGTCATGTACACTTCTTGATCGTTCTTTCTCTGGTCACACCTGTATTTTACTTGTGTCTGTAAATAAACTAAATTAGTGCTGTGAATGAAGCTTCGTAGAATACGATAATGTGTGAATTTTAAGATGCCATAGAGATTTACCAGTTTAAGATTAGGGCCTCAGTTATATACGTGACCCTGAGTTGAACCCAGTGTCAGTTCGCTATGAATCCTGCCTCGAGGTACACCCCCCTGTGACGTCACAATGAATGTCCAGGCGCACTATCTGCTAACTGAAATAAGTGCAACAGTTTTAGGAGAAATCTGTATATGTCTAACTGTGTTTCACTGTCAGCAAAGGTCTGGTTGTCTTCATTAGAGGGTTTTGAGTATGTATTAATTGCTAAAAATTTTGTATCAATAGTAATATCAAAGAAGTATCATTTAAGCTATTACATAGGATTTACCCCGTAAAGCGTCAGGGTGTGTCGTTCCCAACGAGGAACAAAAAGTGAAGCCCCCGAAGCACTTCGTTCAGCGTCTGTGGTGTCACTGATGTCACTGTGTCAGTGTGCTGTGATAAGACTGAGATTTGTGAACTAACTTTTACTGCAACACTTAAACGTTTGCAGCAAAAACTGCAAAATTTAGATAAAAAGTTTTTATGTCGAGGGTTAATCAGTGGTTTTGTAATCACCGATACAGTAGCCTATCCTATCATTTTTGTTGTCTCTTTCTTATTATTAAATGTTTTTAAATATTAAGAAAAATCTGCGAAATTGCCATTGGTCAAAGTAAAATATGAGGGGTGGGTCCGTGACGTTAAAGTTTTAGGCGGGTCTCATATATAACCATGGGAAGCCTATAGTATTTGGAAATTTGTTGGTGAAGTTGAGCGAGGTTAAAGTGGTGGAATGTTGCGTGGAGCGGTAAGGCAAACGTTTGGAAGACATTAAGACTTTGTTAGGAATGTTACGCATGAGGTGACGTTTTTGGTATATATTTATTGAGGAATCGGTTTAGAAACTGCTGTCGATAATCAACTTGCCCACCTTATTCCCACGCATGGTCGTGCGCGGCAACAGAACGGACTGAACAATGTGTGGGAGACTAGGCTACTTGATAGAATAGGCTAAGCGTGTGTTAAGGAGTGAAAATGAAGATTGAATTTGCACCGCTGAATATTCCGTTACGGAGACGTCTTCAGACTGCCGCAGTAGTTCAGTGGGTCTTCTCTTTTCTTGCACTGGGTGAGTTGATCCGCCACGCGAAGCTTTCTGACACCTCTTCAGAACATACAGTCCTATATGCTCTGCTCTACACGTGCATATCCCCCCCCCCCCCCCCCCCCCCCCCCCCTTTAGTTCAGTACTTTTTCATTATCCTGTGAATTAAAGGCAATGTTGTGTGGTGTTTAGTTGTGACCTTAAGACAACTGTAAGAGAATATCAAGCACTGAAACAACCTGTTGACATTGTTGAACGGCAAGCCCAGATGTGTCAGACTGGGTTTGACGTGTAGGAGGTGAATAAACAATAAGATTATATCCAGTTGCCCCTCCCTGTACGGATTCTGTCGCTGTAACTTTTTGCGGCCAATAAATGGTCTTGTAATGATCCAAAATACGTATAGAGTGTGCAAGGTGTTTGTGTTATGCATTAGATTTGCTTCTCTCATATGTTGCTTTATAATGTAAAAACAAACGTTATAGTTAGACGTTGTTTTTGACCTTGACTAACTTGTGCCAAAGAGTATGTCACTCTGCCCTAAATTGTATTTGGCACTGATGCGCTGAGCCGCACTTACATGCCTGTACTCTGTTGAAACACAGACAACAAACATGCACACCAGCCTTATGTGAGCAACTCGTTTCTGTTATGTTATCTTTTCATCAGTGTCCTCATTGTGCAGCAGTACTTTCAGTTGCTTAGATGCGCTATCTTTGGTTAAAAACCTGGCTGGTTTTACATACCAGTGTGTAACACATAAGACAGGGGTATGGTGTATCAGTGTAAACTGTATCTGTGTCTATCAATTCTTGGAATTGATCAATGACATTGTGTGTCCATCTCCCTCTAGCTCAGTGCTGTTTGGCTGCATATGTGCTGTTGTGCCTTAGTGATTGGTGGATCTTAGCAGCACTTTATGCCGGTTGGTTGTACTTGGACAGAGACACACCTGCCACTGGGGGTCGGCGGTCACACTGGGTACGCAGTTGGACGATATGGCGTTACTTCAGGGACTATTTCCCCATTTCGGTGAGTTTGAGCTCAGAGGTGAAAGGTTATGGGGTCTCAGATGGACAGAAGATCCTGAATTTCTAAAGACACCACACTAAATGTCACCATGGAAACAAAGAACCATAACATTAGTTATTACAAATACTCTGACCTCTCTCTCGCTCTCTCTCTTTTTTTTTTTTTTTTTTTTTTTGGAAGTTGATCAAGACTGTAGATCTGGATCCCAGCCATAACTACCTCTTTGGGTTCCATCCTCATGGTGTCCTGGTCGCTGGAGGGTTTGGCAATTTCTGCACAGAAGCTTCCGGGTTCTCTTCCCTGTTTCCTGGCCTGACTCCATACTTGCTCATGCTACCATTTTGGTTTCGAGTGCCTTTCTTCAGAGACTACATCATGTGTGGAGGTGAGAAAGTGTATTTGATAGTGTGTGTTTCTCTGGCCACTATGAGGGTTCACATACGGAGGTTTCCAAGGCTTGGGTGTACATTTTGGATCACTGAGTACATTTACATAGTGCTGTATGGCTTTCGTCAATGTATGTGTTTGCCAATAGCGTGTTTGGTAACTGTCTCTTTATTTGCCAATATGCAGGGCAGTGTCCTATCTTGTGTAAAGGGACATTGTGAAAGTGAACTATGTAGAAATGTTTGAACCAGACCCAAGTAGGCAACACAGTCACTTACACCATGACATAAAATCAACCACGCGCAGTCACATGTGCTGATGTATTGACACACTAATAACATGACTGATAGCATTTTTATTAAAAGAAGTGTCACCTGAAGAACATGAATAAATGTCTCTTTTCTGATTGGGTTGTAATTTATGCCTTTTGCCGATATTTGCTTACACTTATGCAGATTTTAACCCTGGAAATAACTGAGATGACCAGGTTACATTGGATGAAAACCAGTGATATTTATTCATTTGACTTGGTCAGCATAGAATGTCTCTAAATAGAAATGCGCAGCAAAGCTTTAATGTGGGAGAGACTGTGAGAGGAATTACACAAAAGGTGGATAAAATATTAGTGTATACTGTAGGGTGAATTTCTAGGGAAATGGAAGTGGTAATGAACTACAGATCTGCATTTAAAATAGACTGTGGTTAGTTTCACTGTAGTCTACCATGTCACAGACTTCCTTATTTTCCACTCCACACCAACTGCTGAACTACACATTCCACAGTAATTGTTTATAATATGTCCAATATCCACGATCCGTCTGCTTGATATATCCAAGATCAGTTAATCCAGGGTTCTATATGAGGGGCTTTGCTGAACTACAGTTAATATCTATGGTCAATCTTTTGAAGTATTTCTTTTGTATATGACCCATTGCTTGTAAGTGTGACCTGTGAACAAATTACTTGTATTTCTGGTTGGTGCTCCAGTTCATCACTTCCAGATTTTGTACACTTTCGGAAGCCCAGGACTTGTGGGGGCCCCACCTCCTCTCACACAACACAGCCTATTTCTGAGTCGTCTCTAATGCTTGACCTTTGACATCTGGTCTCATAGGGTTGGTGTCCAGTGAGAAAGCGAGTGCCAGTTACATCATGAGTCGGCCAGGTGGTGGTCACATTGCTGTGATAGCGGTGGGTGGGGCCCCTGAGTCACTAGAAGCGCGACCGGGACAGCTGACTCTGCAGATGCTTCAGCGCAAGGGCTTCATCAAACTAGCCCTTAAACATGGGTAGGAGCATGGAGCTGTTTATTTATTTTTTCATGTTTGTGTCAGTAATGCTGAGTCTGTTTTTTTTGTATTTGTATGTATGTGTACAGAGCGTGGCTAGTTCCGGTATTCTCATTTGGGGAGAATGAGCTATTTGACCAGATGGAGAACCCTGTTGGTTCTACCTTACGACGCGTTCAGGACCGTCTGCAGAGAATAATGGGTGTGGCCTTGCCCCTGTTCCACGCTAGAGGAGTTTTTCAGTACAGCTTTGGCCTCCTGCCTTATAGAAAACCTATACACACCGTTGGTAAGAGTCCCAGCAAAGCACACACATACGCATCACTGCACAGCATTAGCTCCAACCAATCAAAACACCCAATGAGCTAAAGGTAGCACACACAACAGAAAATCAAACATATCATGGATAAAATGCATCCAGAGACTTGCAGTAAGTGATATTCTAGACTTATCTAATTTTTTTTTTTTTTTTTTTGCTCTATCTCTTTCTAGTTGGCAGGCCCATTCCTGTAGTCCAAACTCCCTCCCCCAGTAAAGAGGACATTGACTCTCTACACTCACTTTACATGAAGGTAAGTGTGTGTATATGAGAGAATGACTGTTTACATGTTACTGTGTGCGTGTGTGGGTGTGTCCCAGCGCGCACAGGTCAGTTGAAAAGACATGAGGGAGATATCCTTCTGAGACATTTGATAGTTGTGTTTTGTTAGCATTTGGATGGGGTTTTTTTATGTCTTTTATGACATTAGTCCCATGTCCTCATGGCAGTTAAATCAGAACAAACATGTTTAAAATTACAGTATACACTGGATACTGTAACTTTACTGAAATATACCCAAAGTGACCTGACTGGTGAACTAAACCGTTGGCATTTCTGTTGTGGGCCCTAATTATCAATATAATTTTACACATACAGTCAGGACACTTTCTCCTTCTTTCTGACAGAAGTGTGGTGCAGATATTTAACCACTGTATAACCACAGCAGGATTGCAGTCTTCTAACCTTTTTTCAAGGCCACCGTGCAGGGATGAGAAAGAGAGTGGTAGGGGAGGCAAGGGTACCATATCAAAGCACCTGTTTGAGAAGGTTGGGGCTCCTTGGTCTTCCTCAAGGACATAGCAGCATCATCTTTAGTTTCTCTTCGCTGGGATTGGTTCCTGGTGTGGAGCCCTAACCCCTTGAGCCGCTTTTATCTTTGGAAGGTCTTGTAATCTCTCCTTGTAGAGTATGTGCTCATTGCTGATAAACATTAGCAACTAGCAGAAGTTATATTGAAATGTGCACATTGGCAATTTTAGTTGGAGAACTACTTTGGTTTGGAGTGTTTATGAACTACTAAAAAATGATTTGCAAGATATAAGATTGCAAATGTTGCGATAGGATGCCAGTGCAAAAATCAAATTCATCCTGAGTTGATGTTACTAGTCAGATAGCAATAAGAGATGTCACAGTGACCTCCAGGCTGCTGGTGTTTGTGTGTGTCTTTACATGTGTGTATTTAATCTGACTGATCAATAGTGTTTGTTCTGTCTTTATGCAGGGGCTTACTGAGCTTTTTGAAGAGAACAAGGCAAAATATGGCGTAGCAGAGGACAAACACCTCAAGTTTATCTGAGGGCTTTTGATCTGACACCCTGCAGTCAACCCGCCATTTCTTTTTATTTCTGTCAAAAAGCAAGCACCATACCCACGTCCACACCTTCTCTCAGTGTGTCTTACCCTCTACACTACATATTCTTCTCTCCGTTTGTTTCTGTATTATCCTCTCTCTCTCTCTCCTTCTGCCAGGCCCTCTCAGATGTGATGCAGTGCTGGATATGTGTGTGTGTGTGTGTGTGTGTGTGTGTGTGTGTGTCTGTGTGCGTGAGAAAGGAATGTTGTAAATATGCTCAAAATTGATATGTAATTTCCACATTTTATTCATGACCATGATACTTGACTGGATGATGAGTCACAAAAAAGTAAACATAAGGGAAAAAAGTTTATATTGGCTCTGAATTGTTTGATATAAACTACTCTGAAAGAAACTGGACTTCTGTGAGAACGCACAGAAAAACTGTGGCAGTCATGTTTCTGTCTTAGGTAAAAAAATAATAATAATAATTTCCCAACAGTAATCATTACTCATGGAACTGAGCCCTGTTTCAGAAGGCAGGTTTAGTGAAAACCCAGAGTAAGTAGTAAACCTACTAGTAAACCTCCCTGAAACAGTGCCCTGGAATGCAGTTTCATGAGTGTGTGAGTCTATATATGCATATCATATGCAGGTGAGAGCTTGTGTATATTTCTGGTGTATTATGCAGAGTGATACTTCTGCTTTTCCAGAAATTCACGAACTGTTGGTTCAGAGGTCGTGGTACTTCAGTCTGTAAGATTGCGTCATTGTTGAATACATGCAATGTCTATACCCCTGATTAGGTTGTTGATGTTTACATGACCAAAAATTATAGGTTGTCTATCCAGACCATTTCTGAAAAAGTCGAAATTTTGTTGTTACATCAAAAATTGTATGGTCCCACGGGTCCCATTTTAGTACTGGGTTACAACATCCAGAGAGTAAAATAAAACATGAGAATGACATTGTAAAGTGACTGGGTTTTATTTTAATTTTGGGTTTTAGTTAATCACTTTTTAGTTGTTTTAGATGGATGAATATAACTCTTCCATTATCTGTTTAACTCAGTTCACTAGTATGGAAATACATCAGATTTCTGTAATGTCTGTGTTGTCCATTCACCATCATGTGTCTGTATGCAATTAATGGCACGTCGTACGTCGCACTACAGTATTAACTGTAGCAGCAGCACTAGCCTATAATAGCTAGAGTGGTAGTAGCAGCTATTGATGTTGTAGTTAGGTATGTTGTATCTCCAGACAGTCACTGGATGGCGATAAAGACTATAATTTATGCCTTAGACAACTCTTAGGGCTCCGTGACTGAATTGGGCACGAATGTAATCTGAATGACGCTGCTAAAGGTCTTTTGTGAATAGATATTACAGGAAAATAACGTCAAAGAAGGCTATAATTACAGCTATACAACAAGAAGTGGAAGGATTCCCACGCCTTTATGAGCGAGACCGGGACAGGACATTACATGTTACCAGCAGATGGCTCCCGCATTCAATGCTATTGAGCATACCAAACATTAGTATACCGAATGCTGCTGCCTCATATTTTTATGTTGTCCATAATCAGAGTATGGAATGTCAATTTTCGTTTTATTATCTTTTATTACAAACTGTGGGAAGCGTACAAGGTGTTATGTGGCGTTAAGTTTTTGTCAATTGTCAATGCTTTTCATGCCCTTGATAGTGAATCACATACAATATGTCATACTACTGAGGCTTAGAGTTATTTAATTATGCTTATTATGTGATAATGTATCCAGGTGGGGAGAAACGTCACCAGTTTGAAAGTTTTGTTTTGCGGTTATTCAATTGTTCGCGCACTTAACAAAAGCTTACTGTCAAATTACTGCCCTGTAGTTACTGTATTTGGTGTGTGTGTGTGTGTGGGGGGGGGGGGGGGGGGTTCCTGTCGCTGTGTCCGGAACTCCGCTTTTTTTTTATTTCTTCAAACATTTTCCGATATACAAATTTTATTTCATGACATTAAGTTATCTTGTGCAGATAGAAATAAATAACAATTAGTCATTTGATGTACGCATTAGAAAAGTAGGGTAATTTTGTTACTTATTAGTTCCGTACATCCAAATCATTCAAGTATCCCCCTTTTAGCACTGCCCTGTCCCACTAAAAGCGCACGCCTATACGCCAAATCTATGCTAACTACGCGTGGGGGCGGAACTTCCGCGTTTCGAAAAAGTTGTCAACAGTTTCGTAAAAGAAAAATAAACATGTAAATCTAGATCCCACTCCAGGTGTGCTCCTGTCGAATACAGATATCGGGAGGTAAAATGGAAAGAAACACGTAGGAAAAGGAATACGCTGATACAAAGAAGAAAAGCTACGTACGACCATGATGTGAGCTCTGTCGTCTCAAGAACTGACAAGTCTGCCGTCTTAATTTCTATTGGATGAGTACTAGCAAAATATTTTATTGTCCTTCTTGACTTATTTGTCAACTGTTTGACGAATCGGGTGTGGATCTTCAATTGCAGTGGAAAACTAACCGAGAGGGTGTCGGTCCAATCACACTGCACATTTTACTAAACTAAGGAAAACTCGGCGTCTTGTCAAGACACAGCTTTCTTTGAGTTGCTCAATTTTTTTCCATCGAGCACTAATTCAAGTGTCGAAGAGTGAACGGATTTTCTCTGCTATCTTATCAAGTGTGACAAACGTTATTTGCATCATGACCCAACCACAACAGATGTGTTGGACCATTTCCAGATCTGTTGGTTCGCATGAGTTTGTCATGGGCATATTAGAATAATTTGTTGTTTGTTTGCTCTAAAACTGATCCCCTGCTTAGAGAGGCTAGTTTTATGCAGCTCCTGTTGTTTTTTTGTTTCTGTCTGTTTGCATCTCATTCCGTAATTATCCTTACTGGTTGATGGCACAAATCAGCCAATGAAGGTGACGTGTGAATTCTTTTAAACTTGTTTTTCTTTGACAACACGGTCTTATAGAAAAGCAAGACAGAGAAAATTGATCTGCATTACAGAATGTAAAGCTTGCAACGCAAGGGAAGTTGAGCAATTTAGTGACATGTCACATTCACAACAACTGCCTGAAGGGATTGTTTAAAGACGGCATAGAATGCCATGTGTGTGTGTGTGCGTGGAGGAACCCGTTCAAGTCACTGGTGAGTTTGAATGCATGACGTCATTGTGTCTCAACTGCCATGAAATCGTTTTCAGACCACAGAACTGATGCCAGTGCTAAAACTGGCAATGTTAGGCCTACCCTAACCCAATCGGGCAAGCCTTTGCGTACATTGTTTCATATCTAGTATACTGGCCTAACACAGCCTTGCGCCATGTTCTGTGCTTCTAAGGTCTGAGAAGTATAATTGCAACATATGTCGGGAAAACAGTATTTCACACAAATTCTTTACTGTTTAAACCACAAAAATCATGATACAGATGTGTTAAGCTATAGGTTTAGTCGTCAGTCTACAACCTGTCTACGAGTTCGCACATTTTAAATGATTTATGTGACATCAAGTACATTTGTCTGCAGGGATAGCCTACTGTGTCTGGTTGGGATAACTCAGCATCCTTATGTTTAGAGAACAATTTGTCAAATAATCCTTTTGACCATGTGCAGTTTTCCTTAAATTATAACAGCTTCATACGTCCTCAGTGGGGTGATCCTACAGACTTCCTTAAGTTTACCGACTTCGTCATCTCGTAGGTTCGGAGGGGGGAGCCGACCTATCACTTTATTGCCATACGTGTCATGAACTAAGATAGTGGTTTGGATTCGGCTGAGGGAAAAAACGGTTTGCCCTGCAAATATTCCTACTATTTTACAAGACCAAGAGAGCTAGTAGGGTTTCGTTTACTGTAATTGAACGAACAAAAGTCTAAATTAATCCTCTCATACCCTATGATGAATAGTTAAACGCAATCGCACTATCACAGATTGCGTCTATAAATACCGAGAAGGCTACGGGAAAGGAAACGGTAGTGTTCGTCGTCTGCCGCCAAGTGATCCTTGCGCAATACATGGGGAGCCAGTCTGTTCCTTTTCCGAAGATAGCTTGAACTATTTGCACAGAACTTTAAGCCGAGTGAGACGGAGTTAATTTGACTTTAATACACGGACAGAGTAAATTATTTGAGTCTCTGGTTTTATTTCAGAGATTGTTGGCAAGCTTTTGGAGTGAGGGTCGCATGTGTGTGGGTTCACCTGAGGACTGGGAGCGTCTCAGTGTGTCTGATCTGCAAGAGTGTAACCAGATGCGCCGCCGAGAGTTTTTGGATGAAAATACTTCGCCCTTTCTCTCGATTTTTCGTTCTAGGATGGACTGAACTCTAAATATTCTATGCTTATTTTACCTTTTTAAATGGTTTTTGTTTTTTAACTTTTTTTTTCTCTGCATATGAGGGTTTGCGTTTTAGGGTATAATGAGTGTGTTTGTGAGAGATGCTGGACTAAGATGTGACCTCAAGTGACTTGGCAAAACTCTGACAGACACACACAAAAATACACAAAGTCTAAGATGAGCGGAGGAAAGAAAAAGAGTGGTTTCCGGATCACCAGTGTTACATCAGAGTACACTCATGGGGTGGGAGAGAGTCCCAGCCAGAAAGGGCCTTTAAGTACAGAAACGAGTGCCTCCCCATTGCTCAGTAATGGGGGTCAGAGTTCCACACCCTCTCCCTCCCTACCACACAGACAGCCTGTTCAAGGGAGGGGCTCTGTAGACCAAATCACGCCAACATCAACTGTGTCTAATGGCCCAGCTTTTTCTCCCACCCTAAGTCCCAGCCTTCAGACGCATGGAAGCTCCAGCCAACCAAATACGCCTGTCACTATAAGGAAACAGAGCTCATTGGAGCAAGGTGGTTCTGGGGGAGGGGCATCACGGTTCCGAGTGGTACGTCTTGGCCAAGGATTGGGTGAACCTTACAAGCGGGGCCGCTGGACTTGCGTGGATGTCATGGAGCGGGAGATGGAGGAACGTGGACTCAGGCGTGTGATTGACAGTATGAGGCATGCCCACTCATTGGAGTCCCTAGAGACTGTGGGACTAGGTGGGGCTGAAGGGACGGTGGGTGGGGCTGCTCTGAAGCCGCTGGGTCATATGCGGGCTTTGAGAGCAGGTCACATGGTACACTCACAGGGCACCACTCACCTGTTGGCACACTGTAGGACTGAGACCTCACACAGTGGCCCTCCTTCACCTACCTATGAGTCACAACATTTCCCCTCCCCCCAAAATACACCAAGCACAACTCGCACCAGGAACATACCCCCACCCCTACGCCTGGACACAGAGCCTGGGGCCAAAGTAAGTATGACTTCTATGCAATTGCAATGACTTGCATTCAAACACACACACATATTAGGATGGTGATCATTTAAAGAGTTAAAATGTCCTAAACAGTAACATGTAAATCCAACTTGTCTCAAACACACGCTCACAATTACTAAAATATACCGTAGTACATTTAAACATGCCCATAGAAGAATTTCAGAATATGGCATGGAATGGAAGGCTTTTTTGTTTCATTCTAGAGTTAAAAGATGACTTACAGTTTTTTTTGTGATTTAACTAATGTTAAACAGATTTTTTCTGATTCATATTTCTAGCACTTTTAGTTCAGTAAAGGCCACTCCTGCTTTCTCCAGCTACACTGCAGTGTTACACAACTATTACACAAGTATTGTGCCGTCAGGAGACTGAAATGTTAGTGAACAATTCAAGTAGTATTTTTTCCATTTAAGTCTCCGCAAAGAAAGAGTAAAGTGTATAAGGGCCTCGCCACTGATTCGCCATTCAGCAATCTCTCACTGTTTATTACCGCATGTCTCCTCTCAGCTACGTGCCACGAGATCACAGCCTACTTCCCCTGGCCCCCATATGGGCAGAGATGGACCGTTCCACCCTAGCCTGACGCCCATTCAGACACCCTCAGCCCTGGCGCTGGCCCAGTCCATGCTGGGGGTAGGAAGTGCATTTGAACTGGTGGGCGATGAGAGGTGAGCCAGAGGAGTTGATTAACACCTAGCTTAGTTTGGATTAGCACTAATTCTGTTCCACTGTTGGTCTGTGTGTGTGACAGGGACAGGAAGTGTAGCCGAAGCTTGAAATTATGAAGTAAGAGGTTATGTAAGAGGGTGCTTATGACTTGGTAGGGTTATCAAGTTAAGAGTGGCCAAACTGACATTGTCTCTGCCTGGAAACAGTTTAAAGCAGGGTTCCGCAAATCCAGTCCCGCAGGGCCAGAGTCCTGCTACTTTTAGCCCTCACCTCATAATTAGTGGCTTGTTTTTCACTTGGGAAACAGATGTGTGTGGTCTTAAGTCTGTTAGGCTCCACTGATTGATCTGAGAACCTTCCAGGACTGGATTTGGGATACAGTGGTTTAAAAAGACTTAAGAGGTTCTTCAGTACTTACTAAAAAGACGTATTTAGTTTGCAGGAGCCATTACAAATGCTGTTTGGGCAATGAGTAAAGGGGATATGTTTCAGACATATTGCACAGTTCATAGTGTACCCTGGAATAAGGATCATTTTGGGCAAATTTAGATAGTTACTTCGAGAAAAAAACATCTGTAGATCAGAAACATCTAGGTAAACAACAATAAGCAACAGCTCAACATAGTCAGCAATCTCTCACTCTGGGAAAACATTATCATCAAATATGTAGCGCGTTAATGGAAACAAATCTTGACTTCATATTGTGAAAAAATTGATATACCGCTGTCACAAGAATGAGAGACAGTGGTTTTGCTGTTTCTACCATGATTTTGATTGATGTAGTGGGGTAGGATAGAGGGCAATTGTGGTTGAAGTTCTTGTAGCCTAAGCCCAGGAATTTTTTTTTACTCTTGCCTGTTAATTATCACATTTCTACACTGGAAGAAGGGCATGTCTGTAAATCACTAACACAGTGTTGTTGTTACAGGCAATAACCAGCAGCAATTAGACTGTTGACAACTGGGAATGTGCTCCTTTATCAAAACCTTAGTGCTCTACCCTCTCAGTATGTACATATTAGCTGTCAGTGTGTTGATACAGTCATCTCAGTTTCATTCTTTCTACTCAGATGGGAACAACAATTTCCGACTTTTATGTATAATAACAGGAGATTTTGGGTGAGTGTTTGGGTGCCAGGGTTGGTGTTCACTTGACACATCTGACCCTTCACATTTGGTGATCTTTTGGAATTGTGTTATGTCTTTAGTACGGTAACAGAAATGTGTTAAATGGCGATTCAAAGTTGGCTGTGCGAAGATGGATCCTTTATATAGTCATGCCTACACAAGCAGCTTTGGTAGGGGGTGAGATGAGGTTTAGATATGTGGTTGACATAGATCTGAGGTCTAGTTTAGCACATACTGAGGGAGGGGCTCGGGTTTAGCATTGCCTTGTGAGGAAAGCTGTGCATGAATGGAAAGCAGTGGTTTGGACCGCTCTCTTAGTAATCTCTCTAAAGCTGGGTACAGTCAGACTGAACATAGCCATTCCTCATCGTTTTTTTTTTCCCTCTCTTTTTTTCTTGTCTTCCCGTCTCAGTGTGTCACTTTAAATTCTCTTCTCTTTCCCTTTTCTTCCCATTTTTCTGTCAAATCTATGGTTCCTTATACTTCTACCCCCTACCTCCCTCTTCTGTTTAATATCTTCTTCCCTTTTCTTCATCTTTCATCTTACTGTTCATGCTTCCTCTATTTCTCTTCTCTTCTTCGGCCTGTTACTCCTCGCGTTGACCTCTGCTTGGTTATTGCTGCTCCATATTTAGAGCTAGAGATGAGCACAGTCACATTTTTGGACCCCAGGCTAGAATAGGGCCTGACTGAAACTGTCACTCTGCTGGAGGCCATGCTGGCTGTGGGCCAGAGGCTCCCTAAGCTCTCTCTCTGAGCTTCACAAAGTAGTGTGCACTGTCACAGAAAGGGCCCAAATGCCTCAACAATACAACACACACAATCACACTCTCACACTCACACTCACATACACATACACGCACGCATGCATGCACACACACACACACACACACACACACACACACACACTTATGTGTGTATTCAACATATATTCACATGTAGAATGTCCAATGTTTTAATGCCAACAAATAAGCCCTTATATCAAATCTGAATACATCAACTCACAAATGCAGCTGCGCCTGTAGATTGACACATGCTATCCTTGACACAAGTTGTTCTCTCCCACATCCATATCTTTCATCTTTTCCTCTCCAGTTATTCTCTTTCTGCCTCTTTCTTTATGTATGCACATATTTGTACTTATTTCTGTCTTTGTCTGCCTGTTCCCTCTCTCTCTCTTTCTCTCTCAGCAGTGGATTAAAAGCAGTATGAGAGGAGAAATAGAGGCTCTATTCATAAGGGAAGAGAGGAGAGGAGTGAGAGAAAACAGGGCAGCAGAGGGAAAGAGAGGAGAGGAGAGCAGAATGGGGGCAGGGATACAGGAAGTGAAGGAACAGAGGTGGTAGAGACTCTATGTGTGTGTGGGTGTGTGTGGGTGTGTGTGACACAGTGGTGAAGTGAGTTAAATTCCTGGTAAGGTTTTCGAAGTGGTTTTGGCTTTCTGTGTTGGCTTATGATGGTTGACAGGCTAATGGCCGTGTGTTTATGAGAGAGAGTGGAAAAGAAGGAAGAAAGAGACAGAGAAAAGCAGCTGAACTTTTCTTCTCCTTACTCAGATTAGACGCATACTGGCATTAGCATTGCACACAAAAGGTCAGTGTTTAGTACACAGAACCACACCAGAGAGAACAAAGCATGTGTAGGGGCATGTGTGTGTCTCTGTCTGTATGTGCGTGTCTGTATGTGTGTGAGCCCACCTTTTTGAAAATGTGTGTGAATCTCAGCGTTATCTGGCACATGGCTCTGTTATGTTAATATCTTATCCGTCTTGTCAATATTTATGGGATCAAACAGGACTCCAGAGTTCTCACTGCTTGTATAAGTGTGTGTGTGTGTGTGTCTGAGCCTGTGTATCTGTTGGAGTCATTTTACTAGTGATTTTTAACCTTTGCATACTACATCTTAACGCAAGAAATTGTGTAAGGGATTGAGATTTGTGTAAGAGTTCACTAATTTTCTCAAGGGCTGTGATACCTTGACTCTAAATCTGACCTGATGAGTTTTTTTGAACACATGTCTCAGTTTCCATCTCAACAATCAGCCAGTGAATGAGTATGGCAGGTTCTTTGTTTCAGGAAAATAAGGCAGTGTCCTAACAGTTTTTTTTGCTATTGTTTCTCCTTTTACACTTTCACATTTTAAAATACTCACACAAAAGTTGTGTGTACAGTTGGTTCATCTATACCCATTTTGTGGGTGTCCAACCTGGTACTGATTATTTGTCCATTTCTGTTCTGATCTGGGATCAGTTTATTTGTTGATGGTTAAGCTTACCAACTGTTAAATGTTCCAGATCACATGTTTTCAGTAGTAAGCAATTGAATGTGGGTAGACTATGGAATGCTGGGTAAGGTTTTTTAACATACACAAGAAGAGTAGGTGGGCAGAGAATGTCAGCAGCACCTCTCATTGGCTGAGAAAGGGGGTAGGTGGGTAAAGGAATGAAAGGATGCGAGTGTTAGCCTATCACACTGGTGGCCTGTCTAGTGTTTTTGCTATTTTTTTGCTTGTGTGTCTGAGTGTGTGAGGAGACTGTGTCTGGCTGTACTGACTGTGGGTGGAAGGCTGAGTGAAAATGCTAATACATTTTGAGACAAATACTTTCTCAAAAATACAGACAGTTTACTTGCCTCCAAGACAACCATTATAGCGATCAGAGTAGATACCGAAATGGTGTTCCACCAAAGAAGCATAGTTGCCTCTTCAGTTTTTTTTCCACAAAAAGACAGCGACCATGCAGGCCGACATCAACACAGAGGTGACGTTTAGCCAAGGCAATTTTGATTTCTGTTTTGCCCAGAAGGTAGTCATGAACTGAAGACCTGTAGTGGGATTATTAAGAATTACTGGCTGTACTCACCGGGAAACAGAGGAACTTTACTCCCCTCAGATTATGCTAATCTCTCACTCACCCTCTGGGAATTAGCTCACAGTGCTACTGCAATGTGGATTGGCCTGATTATGAGGATTATATTGGAATGTTGGATTTGAGGAGACAAAGCGATATGGACATCTTGTGATCAAGATTACCAAATGCAGGTCCATTTTGGACCAGGAGTTGACCATGTTTGGTTGTGTAGACCAGAACTGGATCGGAGGACTCTTAAAGTTTTGCATTACTACATCTGACAAGACCATATCATAGCCCTGTACCTTTCTCTGTTGCTGATTTAAGACCGTTTTAGCTTGTCTTGCTTTGTCCCAGGACTTTGCACTCCCTTTGTCTTTTTCTTTATCTTTATCTCTTGTATCCTCTGTGCATTCTGCCTGTGCACCAATCCAGTGTCCTTACCAACAGAAGACTAGAAGTTGAATAAGCTTTGTTATGTTTCCTGTGTGAAACTTGCGCTTTCTGTCTGAAAATCGTAAATCATTTACTCACTGCTTTGAGCCTTTAAGGGCTTGCTTTTGACTAATGCTTGCCACAGTGCAGTGCTTAGGAAGTGACCACCATTTTGTGTGCATCTGGATTCCTTAAGATCAACCTTAAAAGAGGTTAATGGAAATACTTTCTATATGACACAGTGAGTAAGTGTAGTGGTTCAGACATCTGAGGTTAGTCGATGCTTTGAACTTCCTTTGATTGTAATCTCCTATTTCCTTTGTGCAAGTGATTCAGCAGAACACTGTGATGTTTGGTAGTGTGCGAAAGATTGTCTCAGCCTTTGAGACCCGCCGCCAGCCTCGTCCTGTCTCCTTACCCCCATCTCTTTCTTCTTCTTCACTTCCGTCATCTGTCTCTGCAGCTCATTCATCAGCTTCTGTCTCTCCCTCTCTCCCCTCAAAATCTGGGTCTCAGTGCATTTGCCCCGTAACTACTTCTTGCCCCAAAATTAGCTCTTCCCCTAGCTCTGTTAAGACACATGTCTGCTCCACCTCCTCCCCTACTTCCCATAAAAGACTAACATGTCTCTCAGGTCCATCCACTCCTGAGTCACTCACCATTCATGGGCCAGGCCACACCTCAAAGGTCTGGTCCAGACCTCCTCCTACTCCTCCTCTTCCTCGTTCACTCCAGCACCTTAGAGAGGAAGACAGATTTGGGAAAGAGGTAGGAAAAGAAGGTGTGAAGAGGAGAGAGGGCAGAGGTAAAGGAGTCCCAAGAGTCAGAGTTCGTGACTCCTGGCCAATTGGGCGCCTGGATTCTATTGAAAAGAAGAGCCTTCAAGCAGATTTATCTGAGCAGATGAGAGAGACAGTCAGCTGCAAGACGTTACTCGATGTAGACAAACCAAAATCTGAAAGGCTTTCTACATCAAACTGCAGTAGCGGACTTACAGTTAGCCCAACAGCAGGAGCCAGGACTGACTGTGCCAGCTGCACCATTAGGCCTAAAGCCACCTCTTCCAAAGGACCTGCCATGAGTTCCCTCACAGGGACCAGTGCCAATTCTAAAGACTGCCTTTCAGACAGATATTCTTGGAACTCAGGAGTCATTCAAATCCCTACCACTAGATCCATATCCAGCTATAGAACTGAGTTTACTGCTAGCTCTGTATTAGGGCCTACTGCTTTCTCCTCCACAGTAACCAAACCAGGCTCCACCACTGCCGGTACCACCTCTGGGTCCAAGTCGACCTCCAGCTCAGGGCCCAATATGTGCTGTGTTATAGAGACCAAACCCACTGTTAGCTGTGACTTAGGAAGCACTGTTTGCTCCATGACCAAGCCTTCTGTTGACTCCACTTTAGAAACCTTTGCTGGCCCTGCCAAAGGGACTAGTGCTGTCCCCACTACAGGGACTGCTGTTGGTCCCATCACAGGGGCTACTGTTAGCCACTCTGTGGCAACTGCTGCTGGTCCCCCACACCCAATCCAGCTACACGCTCATACATCTTTGATGAGCAATCAAGCCCTGGCCAGTGGCTCAGGAGAAGTCTTACACTCCTCTTCAAATAAATCTCCCCTCCCAGGGCACAGCCACATGTCCTCCCCTGGTGAGACTGGAAGAAGCAACAATTCTGGTATTGCTTGTCTCAGGCAAACACAAATTGCTAAACCCTGTGACAGTCCAAATCCAGCAGGTGGTACCTCCATTTCTTTCTACCCAACTCAAAGCACCTTATCTCGGCCATACAATCCTGCAAATCCCTCTGCATCTGGAGCATCAGCTGTTGTAGATGGTGGATGTAGAGGTGTAAAGGGGGCTTCCTCTCACTCCTCCAGTTTTAAGCCTAAATTAGACGTTCCAAATCTGCCAGGATTGCGCCGCTCTGAGGCTGCCTATCTCTCACTGCTGTTCTTCTGCCGCAGGTACACTTACCAACAGAGCTTAGGTTGTATAGGGTATATGGGATCAAACTGTGTGTGTCTGCATTTATCTGTGCACAGCTGTGTGTGTTCCTTGTCATTGAAACTCATTATGCTTTTGGTGTGTGTGTGTGTGTGTGTGTGGGTGTTTACATCAGGAATAGGCCCTAGTAATGTGAACCATGTGCTCAGCAGGCTACCGCTTTTCAGAACAATAACATCTGTGTCATACACATGGCTCTGTTCTCAGTGTAGTGTGTGTGTGTGTGTGTGTGTGTGTGTAACGCACGTACACTTCAGAGCTTTGTCCCCCATTTGTTTTCCACTCACACTGAACAGTGCCAGTCTCTCCATTCTGGTGGTTTATTTTTTTTGCACAGGGCAAAAATGGGATCTATAAAGTTCATAGTGCTTTTATATAAAGTGTTCTTCAAATACATTAATCTTGTAACTTTTCAAGTTCTGTAGCATCATCTATGGACAGACAAAGTTTACATGTACATAAATACAAAGGTCTGCGAATGTCTGTAGAGCTTGTAGCTGTAAACAATCTGAAAATAACACCATACTCTAAAGGGTGTTCAGTTATGATTTTGTGAATCCATCCCTTTACACACCATTATATGATGCTCACACAGTCCTTTATATGTGTCTAGTTAGAAATTCCACTTTATAAAGAGGGGCCTATGTGTTTGTTGTGTTGTTCTGTCAAAAAATAACAATACCGTAATCTCTATGCTGTTATACATTATTACATGTTGTACACACAGGTAAGGTAAGTGCCTTTGATGAGTATCAGTGATCTTATCTGTTTGGGTTTTTCAGTGGGTCCAACAGCAGCATGATTGCCATCGACAACAAGATTGAGCAAGCTATGGTGAGATTATGTTCATGTCTATGTTTATGTATATGTGTTTATATTGCTGTGTCATTGTCTCACTACAGACCTTAGGCCCTGACTTAGTAAATGTTGGTTGGGATTGTGTGCATGTGGGTGTTTGTGTCACCTTATTACAACTTTTAATAAGAGTGTTGTATATTTTCTGTTTAAGATTGATGTTTGCTGTTTACTTTGTTTATTTGCAATATGTCTTTGTTTTATAGGACCTGGTTAAAACTCATCTGATGTTAGCTGTGCGAGAAGAGGTGGAGGTTCTGAGGGAGCAGATTAAGGAACTATCAGAGAGGAACGCTCAGCTAGAAAGAGAGAACTACATCCTTAGAGCCCTTAGGGAACGAGACTGAGCCAAAACCAATATAATCTCTAAATCAAGGCATCATGGGAGATGAAGTCTTTCTGGAGCTTGCTCAGTTGAATAATGAACTTCAGGTTGGAAAGTGTGTATGGAAGAAAGCAAGAGTAGAAAGATGGAAGGATATCAACTGCAATAACAAGGCAGTTGCAATTAAAAAGATGAAAAATAGTTACAAATGAGTTGTAACTGTAGCCTGTATGTATGCTGTATGGCTTTCACTGCTCTATGCCTTAGCCTCAGACCACACTCTCTAACATACATGCATGCACCTATTCATACACAAGCACAAGCACAAGCACAAGCACACAAGTGGTGTCCATTAGAAATTAACAGTCACAGAATCTAATTCATGATGTAATCACTAAGGAAAAACTTTTAAGAAACAAATTGAATTGTAATGTTGATTTTAATGATAATACTGATGAGATGCCCTCATTGGTTGACACGTAACATAGTGTTTATTTATTATTGTGTGCTCATTCAGTGTTTGAGTATGTTTTCAAAACAACTTACTGGACATGGAATTCTCACCTAAAAGACAGTGTATGTATGTTTTTTGTTTGTGTGTGTGTGGGTCTGAGTGTGCATGACAGGGAGTGTGACTTTTTCATATCTGTACTTTGTGTCTAAGAGCCAGCTATGCTTTTTACATAGCCTACTGGCTATCAAGACAACCTGGAGGGGTTTTATGGTTGCTGTTGGTATTGTAATCGTACTCTGTGTGTGTGTGTGTGTGTTATCAGACATGGGGGAGTTGTTTTGGTGAAGGGTCATCAGCATTGTGCCATATACTGAATGTTTTATCTGTAAAGCACTGCTCTGTCCTACACTAATACTACATGTATGCTGTCATGGTCAATTCCAAACCATCCGTTGCTATGGCTATGTGTTGATTTCCTTTTTAGTGGTACAGTGGGCCTCTATGTAGACTGTTACACATTTGTGCCATATTTTAAAGCTAACATTTTTTTCTCTCTGGTTCATCTCTTTCTTCTCTCTCATTGTTTCCTTTACTGGATTCATTTGCAGTATTACTGATCTGTAATTCTAATGAAAAACAGGAATAATCCAATAAATAACTTTTACTAAATGTATTTTCCATTACTTTTGAGTGCTTCTTTATTACCCAATGCCTTTGATCAGTACATTTTACTGCACTGCCATCATCTGGTAGGATGATGTTACAGATGATGAAGGAAAAAATGAATGCCACAATTACCAGAGCATACAACAAAGCATACAACAGAGAGAACAGATAAACTGGTATTTGGCAGTCAAAATGGCACAGTCTGCATTATAACAGTTTAATGTAATTTTGAATTATTTGTTCAATTAGTCTAACTCTGTAATTTTTCAGATTGACTGATAATCTTGCATTTCTTCTGTGTATGGTTTGCTGAATTTTTATACCAAATATTTGCTGGAAATATTTGAAGCCGTAATATGAATAACACTGAACTAATATCTGTAAAGATCGTGAATGTATGAGAAGTGGCACGTACGCAAACATATCGCTCATTGGAGAAAACGCCTTGGTGTCCCATAGGACTGAAAGTACTTGATAAATATCACCAAAATGTTATGATATGATATCTCCTGGATGGATAAAAACTGACACGTTATTTAGAGACAATAAAAGCCAATGGGTCGCTGATGAACTAAACTTAATAAAGTGTCGTTATTTTATAAGCTCAGGATCCAGATCGCTGATTTGTCTGCACACCAGTGGGCGCTCTTATTACTTTTAGCTTACATACTATAGAACTTTCTCCACCGGAAGTTCTTCGACCATAGAAACATTTTATAAACGGAATCACATACTTTGGCGGTGTTGGTGGTGGGAACTTTAAACATCATACGTTGGTAGTTACTCGAAAGATTAGTAAAATATGCTTTACTACATTGTCATATTGATGGAAATGTATAACATTTACAGAAATTACTGATAAACGACGATAAGATGGTTTCAGTTTATTGGTAGGTTTGCTGTTGGCTGTGCGTTTCCCTGAGTTGGCTGGTTAAATTTGGATAACTCCTTTTAACTCAGTTCACGTATAAAATTTTATAAACTCTCATGATTCTTACTGTGTTTCCAGCTGTAGTTTGTGAGCACTATTGCATTTAAAGGTCTCGCTAATCAGTAGCACAGTGCTAAGAGCTGATAAATTTAAGTTTGGTTCCTCTAATTCTGTTTTGATTTATGTGTTTATTTATTTGTCTCGTTTTCGTCGGGTAAATGGTATTTTACTCTCGAGTGTTTGATTAAGCAAATAATGTATCGTGGTATTACTATTATTGAGCAGTTCGTGTCTGATGATGTTCAAACCTTATGTTTGAAGTCAGTTTTGGTGGTGATAGGATCCGTTACGAGAAGCAGATCTGACCATGATAAGCACAAATCTTCGCTGTCCCTCCCCTGTGCCCGGAGACCCGGATATTCGCCCCGCTCCTCAGCCTGTTCCAGCCCCGGTGTGTCACGGTACACCGCTGAAGTGTCCGGATCTTGACCTGTCGATCACCCTCACGCCGGAACATACCGTTAATAGGGGTCGAAGGCAGAAGCTTCCAGGCAAACAGGTGAGGTTGGCTCAAGACCCTTAAGGCGAAATTGCTATTTTTTTATGTAACTGTCCCAGAATTCCTACACTGCCGATGTTATTTTTTATAGCATGCATTCATTGATTGGATTAAAAGGCAATTCACTTATTTAGGCCCATCAAGTGAACCCTGATCTAGTTTAAAGAAATGTTTACAGACATTAAATAATTGAGTTGCAGCCTGGGAAGTGACTAAATATCTCTTGGAACCATTACACTCTGATGAATCATCTGGAACAGCATTGTGATTGTTGTCATCATGACTTCATGACTCATATGGCATGTCCATGTAGGTGCGTTTTGATGTGAGCCCTAAGTCCAGGATTGTTGCCAGCAGCCCCCGCAAAGCATATGCAATGGACCAAACTGTGGTTGTTTCAGTGACAGCAGAACCTAATAGCAACCAGAAATCAGCGGAATTGCGGAAATGTCAATACAGTAAGATACAGGGTCGGCTAATGTAACTCAGTAGACAACTCATTGATCTAAAAAAGACTGGACCACAATTATTCAAAGTTGCTTGCTTATGCTTTGGTTTGCTGTAATTTTGATACAGTTTAACACAGTATTAAAAGCAAAGGGTCTGGTAATGAATAATTAAACTAAACACTAGCACTTGACAGCACTTAGACTCAGTGATTATTGGTTCACAGACCAAAGAGCACTAGTTCATGCCAAGGTTGATATATCAATTAGCCTTCCATTCATTGTTAATGATTTATCTTTTCCTGACTTGGCAGGATTCCACTGACACAGTGCTACATAGACTTTTTTGGCTGTTCATGTAGTCAAGTTATTTATGGTTATTGTGATTTCAGGTGATAAAGCAAGGGAAGACAAGGGAAAGCTGATCCAAGGCCAAAGGACCCTATCTGAACAGAGTGATTCCAGTGATGGACAGGTCCTGGAGGGGGCAGAATTGAACACAACCCTAGCTTTGAAAGCAGAACTAAAAGAATTGGAAGAGGCAGAGTTTGACTCCAAAAAAGCTGTGAAGGAAAAAATGAAGACATCAGCACTCGCAAAGAATCACATCACTGCCAAGGCCACAGAAGGTGGCTCAGATCTCCCTGTTTGTTTAAGACAAAGACTTATAGTCTTATACTAGTGTGCTTGGGAGCCTCAACTAGCATACACTCCAGCTCTCTCACACAGATATCTAATGGCCTCTGAATTATGTTCCTTAGGACTGAACTTCCCTCGCTCTCAGCATCTCTACAGGGCGCTCGTCAGTGTCACCCTATCACATGACCAGCTTGTCAGTCAGGCCCTTCGTGATAGGCCAGCACTGACTCCACCCACACGTGGCCATGGCAGTAAGGTCAGCTTTCTCAAGAGTATTTTATAACTGGCAGAAAGACGATTTTTAGTGATAGATTTGTGTATGTGTAAATGTCACAGTCTTCATTTGTTAACTTTTATCTCTTTCCTTCCTGTGTGTATAAAAATGAGCTAATTATGCATTTTTGTGGCGTTTCTGTGCGGTGTGGTTCCATCTGTCTGTGTCTGTGTGTAATCCCAGCCCAAACCAGCAGAGGCTCCTGACCTACTGGCATTCTACAGTCCGGCAGAGCTGTTCCGAGAGATTCCACTGTTGCCAGGTGACCAGCTTCCTCTACCCCGACCACAGCTTGTACCTCGACCCACCCACACAACCTTTGACCTGTACCATCGACATAGACAGTGGGAAGCGTGACACATGAATCCATCTTCTGCAAGGAAACTGATCAGCAAAACAGTTCAAAACCTATTCTGTGAGGATCTCTGACATGTTGGATAAAACGCTGTTAACGGATCGTCGCATTATCACAATGACTATCACAAAACGCAAGACAACATGTCTTTTTATTTTTTCATAGAAAGAGAGGCATATGTGTTTTTTATTGTAATGTACAGTAATTTAATTTATGTCAAATAAATGTTGTACGTGACATTAATTAATGTCTGTTAGGAATGTTCATTTGTGTGATTGTTGTCTATACTTAGTTGTTGAGGTACGGTAATGAGATATTCTTTCTCTGCACAAAACTGGAATTATTCGTCGGTGTGGTTGTACTTGGTCCAAATAGATTTGGTCGTATTCTATGAATGTGTGGACAGCCCATGGGAGACCACTCCCCTTACTCTGGGCTCTGGACAAAAACACACACACACACACACACACACACATACTCGATGGCTGACAGAGGATGGAAGAGGTGTGGCTGTGATAAACTGAGGCTTTAGCGTAGAGGTAAGAGTAGTCCACCATCAAAACGAATCAGCTTACACAATGTATCTGTGCTACTAAACATATAAACATATTCTTTTTTACCTAGATCTATATTTAATGATCTGTAAAGAATGTTGGCTTGTTACTCTCTTAATTAAGAGCAAAGATTGCTTAAATGAACTCAAACCTTGATTTATGTAAAATCCATTGTATTGTTCTTTGGTGTCAGAGTCTGTTAGTCTTGCAGTCTTTTCCAGGGTGTGTGCAGGTAGTTTTTTCATTTGAAACATTGATTTTTTTCGTTAGATTTGGTCATAGTGGTCTGAGTGGCTTATTTGCTATATGTATCTAAGTGTATATGTTACTCTCTTTTAGTGTATCTTTGTTACCCAGCACTTTGCATTTGAGCAGAAATTGGTCTTTTTGTTCACTGTACAGTAGCATCAGTCTTCACACAAACAGCACAAGACCACTGGTGACAAAGAGAGGCACAGGTACAACACCGAACACCGTTGGACTACACACTTGGATTATATCATTTTTTTCTGTGGAGCAATTTAATTCATGAACTCACTTTAGGGATGCTGGTCTACTGGGATGAATTACTGAGTTTGGATCCAATTGCAGATTTTTTAAGGACTGGTGGCAGAACTGGTCAAGGAGAATTTGGATTTTTGGACGGTTCTGATCTTAAACACAGACACTTAACAAGATATTGAATTTTCCTTCATGGAGAATCAATGTTTGGATCACTGTCTCTGACCATGGGGGACAGTCTCAGTCTATCCCCTTGAAATCAACACCACCTCATTTTGTTTAATATTTGGACTTGTTGTTGTATCTTTTGGTAATTGTACTGTTTATTCCCATTTTGCTTTTCAATTCACCCTCTCTTGCCTGCTCCGGCTCTTTCCTTGGAGACCTTACTTTCCTCTCACCCCTTTCCATAGTCCTTTACTGCCTCCCTCTATCTTTCTGTGCCTCTCTGTGTTCTGTTCTCAACGTTTCTCACACGTTCTTGCTCCCTGGTTAGTTTGGTATGGACTCTGTATTGGACGCTAATGGTTCTGAAAGGAGTTGTTTCAGTTGCAGTAATGACAATGAATCCTGGTGGCACTGGGATGAGTTGGACGGCCAGTCCCTGTTCAATAAGACTGAGCTGGTGGTCTTGACAACGTTGTGTGTTCCGCTGCTACTGGTGGGCCTCATTGGCAACGCTTTGACCATACTGGTCGTGTGGCTCCGTCCACAGATGCGAAGCACCACCTACCTGTACCTGAGCAGTATGGCTGTGTCTGATATTCTCATTCTGCTGCTGATGCCTCTCGACCTCTATAAAGTAGGTACTCTGTTTACTGATGGCTGACACTACAGTTTTGTTTAAAAAAAAGGGAAAAGTAGACATTTTATTCATAGATGCCTATAGTATGAAACTTAAGAAGGATGTGACGTGGATAAGTCCAAAAGGGATTGCTTTTTACATGTAAGCAGCTAGCTTTTTTATCAGAGAGGGTGTACTATATATTTTGTATCTTATGGTCTCATATCTGTCATATCTCATGTTCTGTTTGTTTATGGTCTTCTTGTGTTTGGTCGTACCTCCCAGTAATTTAAAAAGTCCAGGACATCTTTGACCTTACGGCCTCATTCCATAAGTATCTCCATGTGTGTGTGTTAGAAAGAGGCAATTCTGAACTCAATGTGTTGTCTCCTTTGCAGTTGTGGCGATATCGTCCGTGGCTGCTAGGGGATGCGGTTTGTAAATTGTCCCAGTTTGTCAGCGAGGGCTGCACTTTCTCCTCCATCTTACACATGACTGCTCTGGGAGCCGAGCGTTACCTGGCTGTTTGCTTCCCTCTGAGAGCCCGCCTCCTTGTGACCCGGGGTCGTGTGCGTGCCCTTATAGCCGGTCTGTGGGTGGTAGCGTTGCTCAGTGCTGGACCAGTATGGGCATTGGTGGGGGTGGAGCAGCTGGACGAGGGCGGAGTCACTGAGTGTAGATGTACACAGTACGCCTTGAGCTCCGGCCTCCTCGCGGCCATGTTATGGCTGTCAAATCTCTATTTCCTGATACCACTCTGCCTCCTGTCTCTTCTCTATGGCCTCATCGCCCGAAGACTCTGTCTGCGGCGCCACACCCACAGAGATAACGCCCACCGCCAGACCCTCAGGATGATGGGTAAGAGCAGGATAATACCTGAGACAGTGGTAAGGATAGGATCCTTGTGTGAATTCAAGGCATTTTTGTCTGTTTCATTCTTTTCCTTTCTTTCTCTCATTCTTTTCTCTCTCCCATGTATACGTGTCTCTGTATCTCCCATAACTTTGTCTCACTTGTGTACTTTTTTCATGAATCTCTTTCCCTATGTTTTTTGCTTCTTCCTACTCTCTCTCTCTTCTTCCCAACCATTGTTCTCTCTCTCTCTCTCTCTCTCTTTCTCTGCAGTGGTGATAGTGTTGGCGTTTGTGTTGTGCTGGCTGCCGTTTCACATTGGTCGTACCCTCTTCTCCATGTCTGCGGACTCCAGTCCAGACCTGTACTACATCAGTCAGTATTTTAACCTGGTGTCCTTTGTGCTCTTCTACCTGAGTGCTGCAATTAACCCTCTGCTCTATAACATCATGTCAGTGCGCTACAGATCAGCAGTGCGCAGTCTGCTGAACATACACACGGGCCTCACAGATGAGCTCAACCATAGGGCCCACCCCTCCCCTCTCACACCGTCGCACTCTAGCACACACCTCTGACTGAGGGACTCATTGTGTGAGTGAGTCTTTGTGAGACAATACGTCTTTATATATGTGTATGTCTGTGCATGGAAATGTTTGTGTGTGTGTGTGTGTCTGTGCGTGTGTGTGTGGGCATAGTTGCCGCAGGCATAGTCAGTTTGCCTGTTCCCAGTCTCAAACCATAATTCCCTGTTAGTGTCAGTGCACGCAACTCTGAGCCCTGCAGCTACTGGGGCAGCCTGAGCCACAATGGCAGAGGGACCACTCTGTGTGAGGCACAGTGGAGCCAGAATGGGGGACAGTGGCTTCAGTTTCCCAACACTACTGACCTCTGTCAAGACAAATGACAAAAAATATGTACCTAGACGTTTTTTTAATGATTGTTTAGAATATTATTGCCTTTACCCCCCCTAGGTTACAAGGGCATTTAGGAGTTTAACTGTGATTTATTTCTGTGATATCTTTTACTGAATATTATTATCTGCATACTGTAAACATATTGGTTCGTTGGTTTATTTCTGAGGCTCTTCAGCTTTATTGAGATAAACAGTATTATTTAGTTCCCATGGCTACAGATGTCGAGATCTATATGTTTTTTTTCTATATGGTTAATATAAAATAAAGTTTATTATCAAGACATTACCCTGGACTGTTTGCTCTCTTGAATGATTCTGATTGTTCTTTTATGGCATTAAAATTGCATTCAGCACCTTTCTGTTCAGATTGATTTATTAATGGCTCACATTTTTCACTACATTACTGTCACAAAGATCTATCCATTAACAAAAAAGTGAGTATAAAGGGAACTGATACATCTCTGTGTGCGTGATGTCTGTGCACTATCTTCTTAGGTTCTTTTTCCTCAGTGTCAGGGTAAAATCTGAGTTATCGACCTTCCGGCCAACCTGTGTCACTGGCTCTCCACAGGGAGTATTGACATAACAGTAGTGGAGTGTGACCCTGTGAGATTTTGCCTGATTAGAGTATTTCAGTTTATAAACTCTATGACGCACTTACACAGCCATTCTACAGCACTTTCATAATACTGCTTAACACACATGTTCCACACAAATGAATGCTGATCAAAAATACAAACACACACAACCTGTTTTATCCTGCCACGTTCATTCAGATCAGTCCACTATTTCAAGCTGTGAGTTACCCAGGTGGACACATCCTGTTTTTTTGTCCCACTGCTTTTCCTATGTTATCCACTCTCTCACTCCTCCATATCTCTGTCAACATGCACTGGTTCCTTTCCCTCTCTTCTACAGCATCTTCATCTCTTATGGTATATTCCTCATATTCTTGGTCTACACTAAACATGTATCCTATTGCCTTTCCTCCACTACTTTTAGCTCCTCGTATCCTCTTATACTACCACCCAAGCGCTCTCTCCTCTTTTTCTCAGGAATGGGTCTGTCCTGACCATCTCTTCTTGGCAGTTTATGGTTTGCTACACGAGTGCAGAAGAAAATGGGTTAGTTATGTTCACGAGGTTTAGCACAAACCTGAATTAAGCCAGAAATCTTTTCCATCCAGCTAGTTCTTCTAATTGGTTCGTCAGCTAAGATACAAGGACGAAATTTGTGCTAGGATAAAATTGTGATTAATGTTCTTTTTAATTGTAAAAACATAAACCCATGACGTGTAATATAAGTGCAAAATGGAGTAACTGATATAACTGATATCTCTCATCTGAACAGGAATATTTTCCTCTTTCAGAATATACGCATTACATTCTGGCCAAATTTGTACCCAAAACATGTGGCCCTGTACACATCTTTTCTTATCTTAGCATAACTGTTTGACGACAGTACGCAGCGCGGGAAGTAACTGACATGTTTTTAATGAATAGGCTACTTATGTTTTAACACTAAGCGATCTTTACTTTTTTCAGTGTGATGTTCTGTTGCCTTCTACTGGCCAGAGATCTGTCTGTCGAGAATAATACCCAACTAATTTTTCATGTCAAGTTAACCGCCGAAATACATAGCCCATCCACACTCCTGGTAAATAATGTTTGTAAATGTTTGAGAAACCGCTTCAAACTCCCCAGAGTTCGATTTCACTGACTAAAAATACCGATAAATACAGTCCGAAGCCCCGAAATATCCATCGCCTTTTGATGACCTTGCCATCCTGGGCGCACGACGCTCCGTTCCGTCGTCACATCACGTGCCCAATGCCTCTCATGACCACGGACAGCTCGAGCTCCGGGCGGGCGGCTGAGACACAAAGACAGTGGTGGTTATTTATCTATTAAATGAGTCAGGAACTGTTTGAAAAACAAAATCCCTCGAATTTTTGAAAATTTACTAACCCCTTTTCGCATGCGGGATGGGAATAATAAAGACGGCACTCTCCTCAGCATCTCGCAACACAAAAGCGGAAACAGCTGGTTGATGTCTAGGATACTTGTTTATTGTAGCCTCTTTTCGGTTTACTACAGACCGTTTCAGCTGAAGGGATTTCTCTCTTGCAACTGGCGATTGTGTGGCTAGTGTTTGACTTTGACGTCTTATTCTATGATCTTCAAAAAAGAAAGTCTCTCTTGAAGTATACGCTCTAAATCACGCGACTTGCAGGTGGGTGACAAATTCCTCGCGAGCCTACTGCCTCTGTAAACACCAGCATCCTTACCAACTTTCAAAATACCCAAGATATTGTATCTGATTGATATCCCTTGTCGTTGAATCACTTGGGGAAAATAGTCTGACAACTATGCTAGCCATGTAAACGGGTTAGTGATGCAGTTTGCAGGTTTCCTGTAGGCATCTTAAAAATGGATGGAACTGTCTGTAATCTACTGTGCTAACAAATGTGCACTGGCGCAGATTGCCTCCCGAAGCTCATATGAACTCTATATGAACAGTCCTTTGATGGATAACTAAATCTCATATACAGACACAGAAAATGGGGATCCATTTAGGATCACAATCTAACGGATTTCTGTCGTTACTTTACAACCTGAAGATTTTTGCTATGATTGAATTGGTCCGCAGTATGTAACTGAGCATTCCCCACTCCCTGTGTATTAATAAAATTGTCATTAATTAGTAACCGAATACTTCATTGTCCTGTAATAGAGATATTTATGTATGCAGTTCATAATAAGTATCTTTTCTCTCTCCTCCTCCTTCTCCACCTCTTCTTCCTCCCCTCAGACATGACACATGAGCACTCTCCTCTGCTTACGTGTGGGTTAAGTGAGGGTCTCAGCACTCTCTCAGGTGATGTGCTGGGAGACAATGAGAGTAGTAGCACTGGAAACCCAACTGCAGCCAACCCACGCAGTCTTAACACCTTCTTTGGAGTAATCGTGCCAACGGTGCTGTCAATGTTCAGCATTGTACTCTTCCTCAGGATTGGTGAGCAAGATGATAATGATGACTTGGTCAAATGTTACAGTCCAGTATTTCATCTTTCTGTAACTAATTTGTGTGATAATTTTTGCCACTATTCAAGATAACGATACTTGCAGTGGGTCATTGAAAATTCCCCCAGGACTGTGATTAGGGTTGTGAGTTTGATCAAAGTAAATGAATGAAAACAAGAATATTTATGTGTTAATGCATAGTACTGTTTCCTGTCCTTGATTTCTAGTCTGTTTCTATCAACCTCCCTGTCTTTAGCCAGAATTGGTACAACTGATTCAGGTAATGAAGGCCTTGAAAATCAGTTGCTCAGTTCATTCAGGTGTACAAGTAATCAGCAGGCATTGGTAATTAGACGTTTTATATGTATAATACAGTAGGTTATTGTGCATGTGATAATCGTGAAGACTAAGACAGCGACAAAAGCAATAAAGGCTATATCTGATGTTAAATGGAAGTATGAGGATTTTAAGCATTTTCATAATAATATGTGAAAATTATGAAAATTACAATGACTATGACAAAATATCTTCTATTTTTCAGGGTTCGTCATTGGTCATGCTGGTCTCTTCCATGCACTCATCATGCTAGGTGTGGCATATGTCATTGTTTCCATGACGATTCTGTCAATCTGTGCCATCTCCACCAATGGTGCAGTTCAAGGGGGTGGAGCTTACTGTATCCTTTCATTGTACTTTGTAGAACTTTATTAAGATGTCTTCCAATACATGCATTTTGTTTCTATAAATGGTTGTCAGTGAGTAAGGTTCAGGATCTGGATGACTTGGCTTGTTTCCTTGCCGCATACATTTTAACCTTAACCTGGTACCGCAGTTATGATAAGTCGCTCTCTGGGTCCAGAGTTTGGTGGAAGTATTGGACTGATGTTTTACCTGGCCAATGTGTGTGCATGTGGTGTTTATGTGCTTGGTCTAGTTGAAGCCATATTGGAAACATTTGGTCAGGGCATAGGTGAGTGTGGCTCGTGATTTGTTGCGTAGAGCAATGCACTGTATATAAGGTTATTTTTGAGACTACTCATTACTCAGTTACTCTCATACAGTGAGTAGATGTTAATAATCTCTCTCTCTCTCTCTCTCTCTCTCTCTCTCTCTCTCAGGTTCATCACTGTCTGTCTTGCCAGATGGTTATTGGTTTGGTGTTCTCTACTCCTCAGTCATTCTGCTACTCTGTTTATTCATCTGTTTAATTGGCTCTCATCTATACTCCCGTGCCTCTTTTCTCATCCTGCTGATCGTCACGATAACGCTACTGTCAATCATTGTTAGCCCTCTGTTCCTGGGGCCGCGTTTATTCAGCATCACACACCCGGGTGACACCCCTAATTCCACACATGTCTACAACACCAGCTACACTGGCTTCAACATGACCACCCTCAAACACAATCTTTCACGTGAGTCTAAGCATTATATACCAAAGACCAGCAATACCCTTTCTACACGTTCTCCACTGCACTCCTTAACCTCACTGCACTCCTTAGCCTAAAAATATGTTCCCACAAACACATATTCATGTGGTTTGAACACAACTCTCTGCAACACAAAGTTTTAGCTAGTTAGCTTGTGTGTATACTGATGTTGTACTTGCATATGTGAAATTGCATCTCTTTCTGTCTTTCACGCTCTCTGTTTCTGTCCTCGCAGCTGGGTACTCTCTGGACTACAGCACAAACTCGATCATGACCTTTGCTACTGTGTTCGCGGTCATGTTCAATGGCTGCACAGGGATTATGGCTGGAGCCAACATGTCAGGTGAAAAGCTGCATTCTCTAATCCTCTGTGTGTTGTCCTGTTGCTTTCCTGCAGCTGTTTTTAACTCTACTTCTTCATCTAGGAGAGCTGAAGAACCCAAGCGTGTCCATCCCCAAAGGCACCATCATTGCCGTGGCCTATACCTTTGTCATCTACCTGCTCTTCTTCCTCATTGTCAGTTCCACCTGTGACAGGTGCGTAATCAAATGCATGTCCATTGCTGGAATGACTTCTCTTTGTCCTGTGAATAATGGCAGGCTCAGCTAACATTAGTTCACAACTCCAGTGGGACTGCACAAGCTAAATGACTGTATCTCATATTTATCCAGCCTGGTTCATCTTCTATTTTATATTGTGTTAGCAGACACACCCAAATCCATGAACAATTAATCAGTGGAATGAAAATGTGAATAACAGAAGATCAAAGATAAAACTGTTAAATCGTGGAAACTTAGTGGACGTGAGACCACTGGCTGGATTTCAGTGATAAATTTTTTCTTATGGAAATGCCTTTTTGTGATGTAACTAAAGCATCATTAGAAGGCTTCTGATTCTGTATACAACCCATAGAGTATCCCTGAGATAATTCTGTTGGTGAGCTATTGGTCCTCATAGGTTCCATCCAGTGATTCTTGTTTCTCAGGGTCCTGCTGTAGTGGGTTGTGCTCTGTTGGTGTTCTCATTGTAGAGTATTGTAGATCTGCTGCCATACTTCTTGTTACACTGATGTAATCATTCTTTTTCTCAGGGTTCTCTTGATTCAGGATTATGGCTTTTTCCATCGTATTAATATCTGGCCACCCTTTGTCACCCTCGGTGTGTATTGCTCCGCCCTTTCAGCAGCTATGAGCTCCCTGATTGGGGCATCCCGCATCCTCCATGCACTAGCACTTGACCAGCTCTTTGGTAAGAGACACCAAAGTTTTGTGTATTAGTTGAACGTATGTATGTCAAAATATGTGTTTAAACATAGGAATCTACTCCTTCTATGGAATCAAATATTGTGTGTGTGTGTGTGTGTGTGTGTGTGTGTGTGTGTGTGTTTGCGTGTGTGTATGTGGCAGGATGGGTATTGGCACCTGCCTCCATCACCTCTCCAGCAGGGAATCCCTGGGTGGCTGTGCTTTATACCTGGGCTCTGGTGCAGGTGAGCTGCTGTCTCATTCGTCTGTTGTCCTGTCAGTGACAGATGTTCTCACTCATAGTTTATTCCCTATAATAGAACTTAATAAGTTTATACTGTGTTTTGTTTGAAACGTGCAGCTGCATTGTAACAGGTGTCTTTGTATATTTGTGTGTTCTGCTGTATTTGTTTATTTGTTTATCTGTGTTTGTGTTTGTGTTTGTGGTAGTGTGTGGTGTTTGCAGGGCAGCTGAATTCCATCACTAGTTTAGTGACTGTATTCTACTTGCTGGCCTATGCTGCTGTAGATCTTGCCTGCCTTGCACTAGAGTGGGCATCTGCCCCAAACTTCAGGTAACAATAGTGAGAGTGTGCCTGAGTGTATGCGGAATGAAATTGTATGTATATGTATATGTGTATTTGATATGTCCAGTTTGTGAGTTTGTGTGCAACCTTTATGTGTGTATGTATATGAATGTGAGTTTTGTTAGGTGTCATGTAACATATTGCCCCCCCCCCCTCTCTCCCTCCTTAGGCCCACATTCCAACTGTTTTCATGGCACACCTGTTTTCTGGGGATTGTTGGAAGTCTGGTGATGATGTTTGTCATCAATCCCCTCTTCTCCTCCGCCAGTATAGCTCTACTCCTGCTGCTGCTGCTTTTCATCCATTATAGAGCCCCTACGAGTAGTTGGGGTTACATCAGCCAGGCTCTCATATTCCATCAGGTAAGCACACACGCACACACACGCACACACACACACACACACACACAGGTTCCAAAAGTCCTTGATCTGGATTTAGGAGAGAGATTGTTATGGGTTCATATCACAACTTCCTGTCACATGACTTTCAACCCCTGAATTCATCCATACTCTCCACTGACTCATCAGTTACAAGTCATTACACAAGGGCAGAACACTACAAGGCATTCTAACTAGAATGAATCTCCAAAAATCTTTCTTCCACTGGTTGTAGTATGATAGGTGCAAATATTGTTTGTCACATTTAGATATTATTGTAAATCTGGCAAATCATACAGCAGTTCTTTTATTTGGGGTAAATGAGTCCTGCTTGGAGTGTGAAATAAATTCCCCATATTTCTTAAAGAGGTTGAACCCTTTAGAGGATGTGAAGGTCTTGGAGAACTGTTGGCGTGAATTAGATCTTTAACAGTAACACGTGTGTAGGTGCATACTGGTCTGCAATGTTTTAATATGTTTGCACTGTGGCCCTGTTTACACCTTGCATTAAGATCGGATTTTGGTGATCTGATCACAAGTGGACAGCTCTAAAGTACAGGTGTAAAGGCATCTAATGCGCATTGAGGTCGCATCGAGATCCGATCACTCAGACAACATTTGGAGGTGGTCTGGACCGCATATGACCACATTCTTTTAGCAGTGTAAACGCGAATGCGAGCTTGACCACATTGAACGACCAACCACTCAACTGACGTCCTCTGCGTACACTCATTCGCTTATGTACTCATTCGCGCGCCAGCAGCATCATAGTAAAATGTGACAGCAACAACAACAACAGGCAAAATGGATATTGTTTTGATGTTTTCTTCTTCTTGTAATTTTCTGACAGACTAGGCACGGGAAGTGCAATGATGCCTCCCGCTGGTTAAAGGCAACAACGTTTAACGCGAAAAGGCTTAACCAGGCTAAATGTTCCAAAACTGCGACCAGTGATCACCAAATTTCTCTCGGACATCTCTTGTCAGAAACACCTCCTCCTGTCAAAAAATCAAAACTGAAATCCTTGTTGTATGGTCGTTATTTCTCGTTAAGTGTTTTCCTCTCCATTGACGCCCATTATAAGGAAACAGCTTAACGTGGCTTAATGTCCCAAAACAGCGACCAATGACCACCAAATTTTTGTGCCATCTCACGTGCCATGAGCACTATCTCCTATCAAAAAAGCAAAACTGAAATCTAGCGAAAGGGGTAGCATGTTGGAAATGATGTACGTGTTTATTTGCGTGTAGAGCGGGGAAGTGAGATCCGATCGCAAGTGGTCACTCGAGACACATGTGGAGACGGAGCCAAAAGCCAGGTGTAAACAGACTTACTTAGAGCTGTCCGCTTCGGATCGGATCACCAAAATCGGATCTTAATGCAAGG
Organism: Chanos chanos; assembly: GCF_902362185.1. Taxonomy (NCBI): domain Eukaryota; kingdom Metazoa; phylum Chordata; class Actinopteri; order Gonorynchiformes; family Chanidae; genus Chanos; species Chanos chanos. The sequence goes on along the minus strand of NC_044499.1, from coordinate 36,886,685 downwards.
TGTAAACAGGACCTATGTGTATGCATATGTGTATGTGTCTCAGGTTCGTAAGTACCTCTTGCTGCTGGACTCACGTAAAGATCATGTGAAGTTCTGGAGGCCACAGGTGCTGCTGATGGTGTCTAATCCTCGCTCCTGCTGTCAGCTCATCTTATTTGTCAATCAGCTCAAGAAGGGCGGGCTCTTCGTGTTAGGCCATGTGGAGCTGGGGGACCTAGGTATCTATCCCCTACACACTATAACTCTAATGCTGTAACATAGTATAGCTCTGATCACACAGCCTTAAATCTTATGCAGAGTACTCTTAGCCCCCGACAGTACAACCCTAAATTCCAGCCTTGTGCATTTTACTATTTAACATCCCACGCTAGACGGATCTTACACATCCACACTGAATAAAATATCTTAATGTCAACACACAGTGTCATAAAACCTGCAAACTGTTCTCCACATACTGACGGTTACTCAGTTATCAAACTGACAGGAAGTATCTTTAACTTTAACGCTACACATTGTCTCTAAACCCTACGTGAAATAAATTAAACTTAATGTTAAACTTAATGTTTATTGTAATTTAACTCTTGCCCTCTTTTTGTCTCGGAGACTCTCTGCCATCAGATCCGGTTCAGTCACAGTATAATTTTTGGTTGACTCTGGTGGATAAGCTGGGGGTAAAGGCCTTTGTGGATCTGACTCTCTCTTCCTCAGTCAGACAGGGCTCTCAACACCTTCTGCGCATCACTGGTCTGGGTGAGCTTCATAACAAGTCATGAGAGTTTGGGGCTCAATGCTTCAAGTCACACTTTATTCCTTTTTGTTTGTTTTTTTTTTTGTTGTTGTTGTTGTTTTCTTTTTGTTTTGTTTATGGTGTTACAGTCGCCTCTCTATTGTGTAACGGTCTCTGTGATGCATTCAGCTGTTATGATGTCATAGTGAACATGATGTTATAGTTTGTTGTGATGATGTAATGATTGCCATGATGTTTTTGTTGACATCTCTTTTAGGAGGTATGAAGCCAAACACACTCATACTCGGTTTCTATGACAACTGCGTCCCTGATGACTTCTTCCTACAGAACCCCATTTTCAGTGAATGGGTGGGTGGGCCTGAGGGGGACCATTATGGTGTCGACTTGCCCTCATTGCAGAGACATTTTCCTCCTGTACGCAATCAGGAATCACTCCGGAGACTGTCACCAGAGGAGTATGTGGGGATAATCTCAGATGCCATAAAGATGGGAAAAAATGTCTGTCTGGCACGTTACTTTCACCAGCTGGGCCAGGGAGGCATGGCTGTAGGAGGGACCATCGACGTGTGGCCGCTGAATTTGCTCCGTCCTGAGAGTGGTGGCTTCCTGGATGTTTGCAGCCTTTTCCTGCTGCAGCTGGCCTGTGTTCTCAACATGGCCTCTGCCTGGAGACACGCCCACATGCGCATCTTCCTTTGTGTAGAGGCGGAGTCAGGGGCAGGCCCAGGGGCTGGTTGGCTTCTCAAAGAGGCAGGGCTCAGAGAGCTGCTTGGGAAGCTACGTATCCGAGCTTCCATACAAGTTGTGACTTGGGATGCCATGGTAACAGAGGGCGGTGCAGTAACGCCTGGTGGAGGGGACATAGGGGAAGGCTGGGCAAGGTTGGCACCCTGTGTATCCGATAACTTCCTGTCTGTGGTTAATAGCATGTTGCTGGAACATAGTGCACAGGCTGCTGTCCGTTTCCTATATTTGCCACGCCCACCAAGAGAAGCCAACCAATCACAGAAGTATCTTGCTCAGTTGGAGACTGTGACTCACAACTTAGGTCCCACTCTTCTGGTGCATGGGCTCACACCTGTCACATGCACTGACCTCTGAATTGAGGTAGGTGCACAGAAAGAGAAACAAGAGGAAGAAGTTACTGAGTGAGTGAGTGAGCAAGCGAGGGAGTTGGTGAGTCTTAATGATAAAATGATACATAATTTTCATGCTCCGTTAACCTCAGTAAACAGGCCAAAATCATTGCAGTCAAGGGAAAAGAAGAGCATCATAGACAGCGCAAGACAGAGCACAACACTCAATGCATCATCTTTCTGCACAAAACTAAATGCTCAAGTTAGCTCAGCTTTTTTATCCTGTTGTTTCAAATGTGCCTCAATGATATTCCAAATGAATACCAACATGTCTTAATGTAAACCAAACGACCCATGATCATCTGTTTTATAAGCTTTGCATAAATGCCTAATGTTAATGTCCTAAACTTGCCTATCGCACAGTATTGTTTTTTTGATCTTGTGTGACTACTACTACAACTTTACCTTTGTCCTTTTTTTTACTGTAATCCAAACGAGTTCCCAACATGTAATGGTTTGCTGCTTGTGTCACTGAGTTGTTTTTTGCAAGAACAGGCCATGACCATAACGTAATCTTTCCCTGTCTGCTTGACCAAACACACATTTCTCAAACTTTGTCCAATGAGAAATAATTAGCAAAGTTGGATTGATATACTTTGACTTCTAGTTGTGTTTAGGGATGTAGCTATTACACTTCTCTTAATGGTGTTTAAAGTTTGGGTAGCGTGCAAATGGTTTGTTTAGACAGCGCTCAAACCCTCTCTCACTTACGCGCACTGATCTCAGGACTGTGGCAAACTAATCAATTATGCTGCACACTGATATTGACTAATCAAGTGTTCTTCCCTGCATGAGTTGGTTTGACCCTAAAGAACCAAACACAGTAAGAAGGAAAAGAGGGTGAAAAGGGAGAAAGAAATAAAAAAGAGAGAGGGAGAGAGAGAGAGAGAGAAAGAGAGAGATGGGGTAGAGGAAAAATGAGAACGCTTTTAGATTATTACTCTACCTTATCCAAATGTTTCCTGCAACTGAATTATAAAGGGAAATGACAATCTGTTGTACTAAATGTATTCATTTACTTGTGCGCTAATTTTTATTACTGTAATGACATTTTGAAAATGTATTTATTGATTCTACACCATTGCCCATCCCAGTTAAATATAACGTGTGTATTAATCTGTTTTTGGGTAAGTGTTTTGTGACCCCACAATTCTTACCTTGCTGTTTTTGTGGTGTCAGTGTGAGAGGGGGAAAAAAAAGTAGTATGACACGAGGTTTACTAATTGGAGATGGAATCAGACCTAATGCATGCTGTTCCTTAAATGTGTGAACGTAAGTGAGTAATACATTTTCACCTCTCCTAAGAGCCAGGTTAATTCAAATAAGCGTTTAGAACAAATGACTTGCAGCCAATGTGTTATACAGTCTATTTGCTTTTATTAGGTTTCTAGTAATAAGTGAATAAAATACTTAAGCATAGTTCAACAAACATCACATTGAAAAAAGGAGGCCGTTGCAGTTTGTTGAATCAATTTAAAACCTAACTGAAATCAGTCCTGCCATTTAAGGGAATAGCAGGCCGTCCTCGGTCACCACGGTCTCCATACTGCCGTGCGGACGTAGGTTCCCGGCAGAACGCTTACTCCTTTCCTTTGTAGAACATGTGGTTCTTGACACGTGAAAGGCACGACTTGTTGACATCGGAGAGTGAGCGGTTGACACGGGACAGTGGTGCTGTCTAAGGACGCAGGAGGACTGTATTGCTCGGACATCTGAGGTTGCGAGACCTGCAGTGGACCGTGACGTGGGGCCAGCGCGTCGTTACCCGAGTGCCTTGGGGAATGACAGCATCCAGCTCCCCGGCGAAGATAAAATGAGTGATTTATTGCACCATCGTTGGTCAAAATGGGGGCTTTGTTGGCGAGGCCTTGGACTAGAGATGCCCTCATTGCGCTGTGTGTCCGGCCCGTGGTGCTGAAAAACCGATTTACTTCCTGAGCACAGTCAAGATATCCTGCACAGAACTGGCTTCTATGAGCAGAGTCTGCAAAAAAAAAAAAGAAAGAAAATCTCAGATACAACGGCCGTTTTATAAACATGCATATATTGATGCGAAAATCACTACAAAAGGACCTCCTGAAATATTAAAAAATGTAACCGTGTGTGCCGGCATATGTGCGTCAATTCACCTTTGGTTCGCTGACAAAGAAATCGTAGGTGCCGTACAGTTAGCTCAAGAATATCTGCCTTCTCCAGTTTAGAACGATGGCAACCCTGTGAGTGAAGGATGCGATTATATAGTTGACTAAAGCAAGAAAGTGACTGTATAGTATGCTTTAAGTTTGTACAATTTAAGTGAGGGCTATTTAAATTAGGGACTGGATCCCCAATTTATTTTAAATGCAAACAGATACATTTAATCACACAAGACCACAAGAGTCTGCCTACCTGTGGTACACGGGCTTGTAGCAGGAGCGTTCTCAGCTCTCCTAGACACGCGTTGATGCGCGCTCGCCGCCGTCTCTCCATCAGTGGTTTCGATACCTACAAGAAGAACGTAATCTCCTATCAACCATTTTTTTAAATGAACATCTATTCACAGAACAGACACGGACGTTTAAACATGGACATATGTAAGATATCTTCGGACTGGTCACAACTACTAGAGACTCACCTTGCGCTGTGCGCTATGATTTGTCCGAATGGTTACACTATCAAGTAGACTCATTCTTTAAGACAAGCTCCTGCTTGCTCAGTTTATACGAGCGTATTTTGATTATAGTGATATATATTTTTCCACTGCAGTTTCCGATTTCTTTATTCTAATTCATAGGAAGTGCAACTGAATCTCGTTTCGCAGTTCTGTCTCTCTCTCTCGCTATCTGCCCAGTCGTAGAGGTCACTGCTGAACTAGAACTCAGAGGTCTGCTGTTCATTTATACTGGCCATATAAAGTGGGCAATTCGAGGCGGGGCTGATTGTAAACACAAAACAATACTGTCACACGGGGGTTAACAAGAGGAGAAATGGGGAGAAGTGGATGACGAGGAAGAGCAGTAGGTCGCGACCAGTCGCTACCAGGTCCGCTAGTGCGTGTGGGTGGTATGGGACCGAGCCAGGTTTGCCTCTGACAAAGTGAGAGGGTGGTGTTGGGGTGCGGTTGAGGTGCTGTTTAATTCATAAGGCTGAAGTATACTTAATCCTCGTCCATTGAAGGATTAGGAATCGTGCCAAAAAGCGCATTGGCTTGTCAATCATCAGTGATTGGCAGGTGAGAGGGTGTATCCTCAATTGGACTTAAAATTTTCAAGTGGAGCTTCAATTGCTTCAAGAGGATTTTTGCTAAAGTGATACTTGAGAGGCTTTGTCAATTTGTGTTACAAAATGAAATTTATTGGATTTTCCAGAAGTTACAGAAAGAGGTTGTATACTCAAGGGTAAACTTCACTGCTTACCTAATGTTGGAGAGAGTGAGTGAGAGAGAGAGAGAGAGAGAGAGAGAACCATGCATTTGCACAGAGATTCATGACAGGCTGTTTTAGATATTAAATGTCTGTAAGTGTCTAGAAAATCTTTTTGGGAAACACAATTCTTCAGATCAAGATTCCACCATCATAAGCTCACAGCTGCAGTGATAGGGCATTGGATGGTTCAGTCACAGAACCCAGACAAGGGCCACACACATTTTAGGCATTTTAACAAAAGCAGACAAAGTTTGAGGGCTGGGAAATCTATTCTGGTTTACAGAAAGAGAACATGCAATGTACATCTGCTGTGTTTCACTCGTTCATTCAGTTCCTTGTCTCTTTCTCTCTCTCCTTGCCCTCCCCTCCACGCCCCTCTTTCTTTTGCTTGGTCTCCCTTGTTGCTGGAGCTGTCACAGAAAAGAGAAAAACTTGTACTTGTCCTTTCTGCCACCAACATGCCCCTAATCCCCACGACCCGGAACACACCCTCTCTCTCTCTCTCTCTCTCTCTCTCTCAGACACACACACACACACACACACACACACACGCACACTCACCAGCTAGCTGTCTCCATTGACCCACAACGCAGACACACATTCATATACATTTACACAGAAAACACAGTCTTGCAAAGCTAAATTCAAAAAATTGAGACTACTTTTAAATTCTCTGAGATTCTGTTGTAAATCTAGTCGCTTAACCTTCCAAACTCATACTCTAAACTTTATATTACATCCCTCCTCTTATCTCAACAAGAACAAAAATAAAAATAAAAAAATGTGAGGGGAGGCTCAGAGAAGAAGTTCCAGATGTGTCTGTAAACTTAATAACTACAGTACTGTGGATATGTGTTTGCAGTACTGCAGTTCATCAAACATGGTTATGAGCGGGTTGCAGTGAAGACCAATTCTGGTTTCATACTGTGGCGCCCACTGATGACATAGAAACTGACTGAAAAAAAAAAGAAATATAATTAATGTGCTATGCCTTATTTCTAGCACACCCAAGACAGCAGAAATGTTCAAGAAATTATGTCAGAACAATCCAGTCATCCAAATATCCATCCATTTCATAACAATCTACATGAAATATGGCTTTCAGCAGACCATACTTTCTGTGATATTAGACAAAATGTCCAACTGCATCTAAAATATTTTCAAGATATTTTTCTGTATTGTACATTAATATTACCCAACACGTTATTTTATATTACAAAAAGAATAATTTAAATATCACTTTAGAGTGTGTACTTTTGGTAAAGTGAAAAAATTGAGAAAATAAAAAGGAAATCATGAAAAGAGCCCGATAGTTCGTAAGCTGTACGATGGTTCGTAAGCTGTACGTTCCTGAACACTGTGTTAGTCCATTCCAGCCTGCACTCTGATCTGAGCATTCTAGCATTCTACTCATTCCAGCATTCTCAACAAGCACTCCAGCCATGTCATTAAAATCGAATGATTAAATTCTGTCATTTTATACCAGTTCTCTTTTTCTCAATACCTAGTATTTCAGCCATCACAGTCTGACCGCATAGCTAAAATTAGCCTGTGGGCCTGTACTTAAACCATACATTTCCAAGCCTATACTTTAACCATATTGTTAAATCCCCACCCCAGCACTAAATAATCCTAATCCATCATTGCAGCATATATTTAAAAAATGAGATATAACAGATACTATTAAATAGACATATATTTGAGTCAGGTCCTTCTTGAACTGACATTCAAAGAGAGCAAAGCTTGTCATTGCTGTGCTGTTGACAAGTTAACTATGAAGAAGAAATGTAATTTAATGTCATTTTCCCAGCGATGAATCTTAAAAACTAACATTTTTAGTGTTGCTGAGATTGCAATAATTTAGCGACATGTAAATATTATGACCTAGCATTCTCCGACAGAACATTTTTAGAACACCTGTATTAAAACCCTGTCATCATCATGAAGGCAGGAAGACAGAGTCTACTCAGAGTGTGGACTAGGGAATGGACAGAAGGGTTTAAGAACAGAGAAAGGGAGGAGAGAACAGAAAGAAGGAGGGAAGGAGTGAAAGAGAAGGATGTCTGACATGTTTTGAGGGATTGCTGGATTAGAGACCTATTGAGAAGAGCGAGGGGTGATGGGGTGTGCGACCGAAACAAACCCTTGACTACTTTGGGCTTTTGTCTCATTATTCAACTCTTTTTAAATGGAAATCTCAATGCCAGAATCCAAAGAAATGACTGACACATACTGACAATAATAGATACAACACTGTTAAAATATGCTCTCTTCTTCTACTCCTCTCTCCTTCTCATTCTTTCACATACAGATGTATCTAAATACATGAAAAAGAAAAAAAGGATTATGATCTTTATACCAATCCAGTCATTACATGTAACTTCTCCATCGTCGCTAGAATGATGGTTTGTTCTTGATTAAATCAGAAATTCTTCGTGATTTAACATTTTTCTTCTCTATGTATTACATCATTAATGATGTTGTTTTTTTTATCATGTAGATATAAAGACGTGTAATTTAAAAATTATCTGATTCAAAAAATATTGTGACAAAGGGCACCGGTTCACACTGTGTGCATTTGTGTGTGTTTAGGTTACACTCACTTTTCCCACAGTGTCTGTCTGAAAGAGAGGAGATTAGAGATAACGAAGGATCAGCCAAAGAATGGAATGAAGGATTGAAAAGGAGGATAGAGGAGAGGAGGGAGAGATAGATAGACAGAACATTGTTTGGGGGTTAGTGAGGATGGAGAAGGGGCACGAGAGAAGCGTCTTTTCTCCATCCGTTCAGCAGAGCCTGTCCTCATCCCTCTATTCTTCAATCTTTTTCTTTTTTTCTCTGATTCAAGAGGGCAAGTGTGGAGCCTCTTCAGCTGGAGAGCCTGAGTGTGAGAGAGTTTGCAAGAGAAAGCGTGTGTGTAAGTGTATGTTTATGTCTGTGTTTATGTTGGGAACTGACAATTGCATTTGTCTGTGAATAACGTCCCCTGCAAACACCCCCAAAAGCATAATGTCACAATGGCAAGGCTGCATATAATTAAATCCTTAATGGTTTGAAGCAGATTAAAGGGTTCAATATGAAAACCAATGTAGAAACAGCTTTACCTTAATCTAAATGATGTGAAAAAGGAAAAACGAAATTAAACTAGGCTGGAACCTACAGATCTCTTTAGTTAATGTTGTCTTACAATGCCCTATGGTGGTCAAGCAATACCTCATGGAATGGTCAATAAATAACATGTTCTCTACCCATTCATGAAAACCTTTAAATAGTATTATCGCTTATTGTGTTATATACTCATATTTCTTTTCATTTCTTGGAGTGGCTCTAATGCTACTCAGTAGGGTTGGTTGTAGCCTCTGTGAAACACACTAGGCATATGGCCATTTCATGACTGGCCTTGAATAGGTCAGTGTGTTTTTTGGCTGAAGGTGTGAGTTGAAAAAAGGGGGAAAAAATGTCTCCCTTTGATAAGAAACGTGTATCTCCGCATGCCACGTTATCACACAGATTGAGTAAATACAGCTCTGGTGAGCATGTGCCTTCTTTTCCCTTGGACTCGCTGGTTGTGCACTCCGCTTCCATAAACACCAGTCACCATGTCAGGACTAAACATCTCCTTAGGCTATTTTATTAGCATGGTGCTTCTGTGTGTAGCCACCAGGATCCTATTTACACGTTGGTGGAGGCGATGGGATTTCTTAGCAGAGTTTTTTGCGGCTTTTGCGATCGCTGCCTGTCGACTGGAGGTGCAGACCATTGCAGAGGTGGGCCAGTGGGCCAGCGGACTGGGTCGGGATGTCACGCTCACCATGCTTTTTGTTGCTCTGGTGGTCCATGGTTCCATTTTGGAGAGATTCACCGGGAACCCGTCCGTCACACTAATGCGGTTCCTGCAGCGTGACGCTGGCGTCCTATCTGTCATTTTGGGTGTCTCTGGACAGTTGCTCGGTGCCCATCTTGCCCTGCTTCTAACCGAACTGTACTGGGGGATGGAGCTAACAGACATGCATTTGATTAAGAACCTGATGGCATCTGAGTGTACCCCATCACTGAAGACCACACTGCTGCAGGGGACTTTTGCAGAAGCTGTGAGCGCATTGGCTTTTCACCTGATTGACCTCGGTCTACAGCACAGGTCACAGCTGCTGAGGGTTCCTCTTCTGGCTCTCACACTCTCTTTCCTCGCCCATGTTGGTAAGCTGGCTGACCAAGAGAAGGATTAATGTGTTAAAGCACAACTTTAACATATTAATTGTTGTTGTTGTTAGTCGTTTATCATTGGTTTGTGGCATAGTTTGTGTGTTGCCCCACAGGCTGTGTTTGAGATCTCATTTATCATTCCATATGGTCCAGTCCAACACGTGGTCAGGCAGACAGATAAAACTCTAGTCCAGCTGTCATGGAAGCAGAAAGCACACTGAACATATTGTCAGTGTATTTTATCCTCAAGTTATGACTTACAAATCATGAGTACAATAAACATGTTCAAAACACGCTGAGGCTGATCTAATACTCGCTGATACTCACTTCTTAACAACAACAAAAACGATACAGTTTATGGAAAGAAACTCTAAATCCTTAAAAATAACAGGTACAATACATATGACCCGTTATTTCTTTTTCTCTTCATTCTCTTAAGCAACTGAGTACACTGCTGGCTATGCAAACCCCTCCATTGCCTATGCACTGACTTTCTCCTGCCCTGGGTTTAGCTTTTCACAATATGCCCTGGTCTATTGGTTTGGGCCTCTCTTAGGTAAGTTACCCTCCACTAGATATCACAATGACTTCACTTTGGCACTTCATAATATTTGATGAAATATTATAATTTTAGAAATAAGAATTGTACATTAAATTCATGTCAATGATGCTATAAGTGTAAAATACAAATGGTGATATGGTTTTCTGTATGTGTCTGCTTAGGTATGACTCTCGCCCTGTTCCTGTATATGGGCCACATACCACTGCTGTTCAGTAGGAATCTGCTCTACACACAGAAGTCCCGTTTCCGCGTGCCAAAGGGAAAGAGCTCCGGAGAGAAAGAGAAGAAAACCAAGTGAAAGAAAGAGTCTGTGCACAACAAAAGAATGAGCATGTCACAAAGAGACAGAAAGGACGTACAGCTTTGGGGGTTTTTTTATGACTTTCTTCCATTTCTCTCCCTTTAAAATCAGTAAATAAGTTTTCAAGAATCAGTAAAATATGTTTGTATTAACAACTGTAATAACATTTGGATGCAAAAAAGGAAAAAGTGGATCCAATAAACTCTTTTGGTCACAAAATACTACCCCTTACAAAATCGGTTTTGAATTCCAGTAGAAAACTCCATATTAAAAGGGCCCTTTTGATAACATAATTAATATAAAATAACTAAAAAGTGGAGGAAATCATTTAGCGTGAGCATTCAGGCCCCTATTTGTCATTTTTTGAAAAAAAAAGTCCAGATAAGCATCTTCCTCCAAAAAGTTTTTTTATTCAGCCTTGTTCTGACACAGAGTCTAGTACACTTCATTTCTACAATGGACAGTACGAACATCAGAAGAAACTATTCATTTAAAAAAAAAATGACAGGAACCACTGGAGCCTGTGGAGTTTGAAAAGGGCACTGTTAAGGCTGAGTCCAATAATTTCCATATATCAGTCTCACATGAATGTCTTTCAAATTAAATAAATTAAAGTAGTTACGATTTAAAAAAAAAATCCTAAAAATGAATCTATTTCAAAATATTTACATCCCCTGGGGACAGTTTGCCTTTGTGCGTACAATCTAATAGTTCTGAGAAATTTAAAGGCTTAGTCAAAAGACAGCTCGGCGATGAAAGGCCAGTGATACAAGAGTTATTCCAATGAAAACATTTGAGACAACAGACTTCACTCAGTAACACGCTTCAAAACACCCTGCCGAGGTGATGATGTTACATCACATCTGGAACTGATTATTTCATCTCACGTTCTTTTGAATCACGCCCACATGTTAACAAAGGTGTATTAGCTTTGGCAGAAACATGAAGCCAAGTCACAACTTCAGTTCCTTCTTGAACTGAGCCCTTTTATCTCGACAACTTCACAGCGTAAGCATGAATGTAGTCTGGGTTTGGCTGTAAATCCTCAAGATTTCGGCGTTGTTGAGGAGTCAGAGGGAACAGTCTGGGTAGAAGGAGCAACGCTTTGCGCTTTGTCACCCTGTGACAGGGTTTTGGATGAAGGACCTTGTTCTGCAACACACAAAGTAGAAGAAGAAGCAGTGATGCACAGTGCACCCCCCTGAACACAAATATAGACAATATTAACGATAATAATGGTAATTTACAGCAGCTAATCAAACATTTTTTAGTTCTCTTAAATGTGATTGACTACCCAAGACCAGGGGCAAAAATCTCTTTTGAGATTCTTGACTGCTCCGACAGGCAAATGCACCTAGAAAATTCAAATTATGTGGACTGCTGTCACAATCAGGGCAGTAGGTGTTGAGGGTATTGTTTTAAAATATTGGACAGGTTTAAAGGCTATACTAAGACCAGTTTTACCAGACTGATGTTGGTTCTCCAGCTGAGCCTCAGGTTGGTCCACCCACAGATGGTGTTTTGGATTGTTTGGAAACTTTTTGGTCAACCCACAGCTCAGACATCTCACAACAGTCACACACTCTCTTTTGTGTCTCTCTAAACACAGAGATGAAGAGGATGTGGCAAAAACAAGTATATCTAATTGATACCTCTTTTTCATCAGACCAGAAAACACATGCATAATTAATAATAAATGAAACCACAAAAATATAGAAAAAAAAAAAGAAACCCCAGGAATTTGCTTAGATGCAAATTAGTCTTAGATGCTTCAATCACTACAGACAGACAGTGTAAACCTACTTTGTCTTACAGTGGCTGTTACTCCTGGAACCAGCAGTGTGCAGCATCTCTTACACACGGTTCTCTTCACTGATGGGTCTCTGAAACCACACACATATCGGACTTAAGCATTTTAAGAGCATTATTAACTGTTGAAATTGCATATTCAGTAAAGAAAACCGCAAGTAGACAACCAATCTGGGCGTAGCTTAACCAACAGTTACGATACTCACTGTCTCAGCACCAGACGTTTGGCGATCGTCTTCTGCGTGGAGCAATAAAATCGCGATAACTCCACGTTCTCTGGGTTTTGTGCCAAAACACAATGTGCAGCCTGTAGCGAATAACCAAATCAACAACGAGTTAACAGAATAACACTGCATTGTCCCAGCGAAAGTAGAGACTTGTGTTCAGAGAACTGCTCACCTGGTACAGGAAGTTCAGTCTCTGGAAGGCTTCCTTATCCTTTATATTTCCAGCCATGACTGATCAAAAGAATCAGTTCGGATCAGACCACTCCTCTTGCTGGCATGAAACAGCCCAGTTTACTAAACCCCGATGGGAGTCTTGTCATGTGCTTCCCTTCCCTCGCGTGGTTAGTACAGTGAACTTTTACAAGATCTGTAAGACTTTGAATCTATCTGAGTTAAAGTCAACTTTCAGTCAAAGAGAGCAGCAGAAAAAAAATACTTAAATACTACTGATAATTGAAGTGGTAACACTAACAAACCCACAATCAAGAACCACCGCCTGTGCTCCTTCTTTTTCTGCTCATCTAGCTGTCTGTCGGTCGCAACTATTCTGCACACTATCGCCACCTAGTGGCCTGGTGCAATGCTGTTTTACAGCTCGTAAATCTCCGATTTAAATTATCGGATTGTCTGCTTCAAAATGAAATTAAACAATACTGAACTCGCCTGGACGGATCTCAAGACTCAAATCAGTAATAAAATTAAATTTATTTATGTCAGTTTTTCTGTTTTGTTTTGTTTTGTTTTTAAATATTGTCGCTAGAATTGATTGCATCAAGCATGATGTCTCAACCAACCGAAAATTATTTTTTTATATATATAAAATGACTTATTGATATCCAACATGAAAACGAACTGTTACTAGCTAATAACTGATGTGTGGTTTTAGAAAAAACTTTCAAGTAGAAGAATTAGTAACCCCTCAGATATCTATTAGGAAACTTTAGTTCCACTGCCACCTAGTGTAACGAATTCAAGAATAACAGTTAAATAACTATTTATCGTAATTGTTCTGAGTATTAATACATCGAAAATTTATTATATAAAGGAAAAAAAGAAGACTTTGAGGCCGAATATAGGAAATCTAAATAGCGAGTAATCAAGCTGTTTGGTACACTGTATAGATTTATTTCTGAAAAGATACTGGCTTCATTCCACAAGCAGCTAAAACTACAGCTCTCAGTGTGGGATGAGTTTCACCAGTTTAGGACACTTCAGTAGACACCAGAGAAACCACCTGAGTCTATATCACTGCAGACAGCGTGGTCAAAGTTTTTGCTTTTTTTTCCAGACATTCAATCACCAAAGAATCTACAGTAGGAGATAGGCCATATTGCTGTTTTGACTGGGGGAGCTTTTCCACAAATCATCAGAAAATGCTTTAGAATCTCCATGTTAGTGAGAGGCCTCTCTGCTCCACTGCTCTGAGTGTTAGAGTTTTGATGATATGTAGTCAGAAATCCACCAATACACCAGTGAACAAATACACGCCTAAAAAAAGGACCCCAGAGAAAACAGTCTTAGCAGCACTTGTGATTGCTCCTGACGAAGAGTTATACATTCACCATGTTATGAAACTGTAGTATCCCCCAGTAGATTTCTGAAGTCAGTCCTAGGTGATGTTAAATGGGTCAGATTTCTCTGTGGTGTTGTTCAAAATTGCAGTACAAATTTATAATGCTCTCCATCATCCATTCATTCGCTAACTAGTGCCAAAATCACTCTAAACTCCTCTGTTCTGTGTAAACAGTATTTTGTCTGAATTCTTGTGTACAATACTTTTGGTTGACTGTTGTCTGAATTTGGCTCTGATGTCAGAGTTCTGTTTACCCACAGTATGCTTTTGATCTGAGAGAGCCTGCCTCACTGTGAACATGAGGGCAGCCAACTGGTAAGCCTCTTCTTTGGTTTGCTGAATAAACACATGAACAAATTTGCTTTTGATTATACCAGATATTTCTACAAGTCTAGATTGTTGTTTGCCAGTGAAGTTTAGGTTATGTAATAACAGAAGAGAAACAGAGTTGCTGTTTTATCTTCTCTATGGTTTCACCACAGTACTCTCTTTTATACCATCTCTTTTTTGTCTTTGCATGGACGATTAAGCATGCCACAACATGTGTCTCATCATTTGATTGAAGGGAGGGTTGTTAGTGTGTGGACTAAACCCCTGTCACAGCCTGCACCTCATCTTTGGACTTTTAGTTTGAAATGTCTTGTGCTCCTGTTCCTTGTGTGTTTCCACCCCTCACCTGATCCTGTTTGTTGTATTTATTAACTTCGTTCCCCCCTTGCTAATTTCATCCAATCATGTTTGCCCTGTTTAGTTTTCCTCTTGTATTTAAGCCCTTGTGTTTGACCTGTCCTTTGTCTATCGTTGTTTGTATTTGTGCACACTGTTAGGCTGCACCTTTTTGTTACTGGTTTTTGTTCCCGTTTGTACCTGTTTATTTATCTTCATTTTTGCAAGTAAAGTCCTCCTTTTTGTCACTACAATCTTTGTCTCTTGCGCTAGGGTCTTGCACATGCATAAAATGTGTGATACATAGGCAAAAATCTCACTGGATGAAGCTAAGTCTGTTTAATGCACTGAATGATACACACATACACATTAGCCACACCGTACAATTATGCACTGCACATTCTTGATACACATTTTTGCATATCTGAAAGGCATTCAAACATTTTCTCTCTGGTGTGGAATATCATTATACAAAAAAAGGAACCCTTTTCAAAACATGTAATCTTGCTGCACATGCAAGCCATCCTCAATACATGCTAGTAGGAGTAAAATAATTCAGATATGTAAACTGAGTTCTTAAGTTACATTTTGTGCATTTGGGGAAAAAAAATAGAACATGAGAAATTTGTTTTAAGGTGTGTCAAGTATGGTGTTCTGTTATGAGTCTGAAACCATAAAAAGAAAGAAGAAAAAGTCTGAAGGTTTTGTTCCTCGCAGGTAAAACTTACCCTTTTAGGTCATTTATATTTCATATGTGATGCCTGAAATGACAGAAACTGTAAAGGCTCTTAGATTGTTGATCATGGACTTCAACACTGAGCTCCCTGTTTCTTGTTTTGATGATGGGAACAGCATGCCTACTACTGGAGAAAAGCAGCAACACCAGTAATTTCAGAAAAAAAAACAAGTTTACTACTGCTCTCGATGTAGAGGGAATTTGATCTGGACCCTTAAAATACATATGGATATACTTAAAATCCTACATCCTCACCACTGCAATGAATACAGAATGACTTGTAATTTTCCATCAGGCTTAAAAAAAGCACCAGAATATATACATATATTCGTAATGGAACAAAGCCCAGAGATCATCAGAAACCGTATCAGTGTACGGAGTGCAGGCAAGTGTTCAAGAGATTTACACGGTTCAAAATTCACCAGAGGTTACATACTGGAGAGAGGACATAATCGTGCAGCCAATGTGGGCAGGGTTTTACAGGCTTTGAAAACCTTGGGAAGCACTCAAATAAACAAACAGTGGTGTGGAAAGACTTCTCATTGCTTGTGAAAAACACACTGGAAAACATTCAGTAGAGAGAGGCCTCATTTATGGACTCAGTGGGGAAAACTTTTATTGAATTATCTCATCTCCAAAAAAAAAAAAGCATCACAGAATAAACACTAGGGTGCAGAAAAACTAGAGAGAAAGCAGTCCAAGAAGATAGTGCGCTACCATAAAGGGTGTCTTACCAGTGCTCTCGGAGTGGGAGATGATTTATGGAAATGACAAATCTCTCAAAACACCTCATAAAATAGCGTGTAGTGAGGATTCATCACTATTAGCACCGTGTAAAGCTATTTACAATGTTAGCTCATCTCACTGAACATCAGAGATTTCATAGAGATTTTCAGAGACCCTTCCTCTGTTCTCAGTGTGGTAAAGGCTTACCCATGTTACTTGAGCTCCATGTGCATTCTGGAAAGAAACCTTATCAATGCTGTCAATGTGGAAAGTGTTTTCCTGACTGGGGTTCTCTTAAAAGACATCTGACAGCTCACACAGGGGAGAAACCCTACCTCTGTTCTCAGTGCGGAGTGACATTTGGTCGTTCAAGCTCCCAGAGATAACATACGCTCAACAAACACAATAGAGGAATGATGAAAGTGCCATGGTGAAGGTACTCTTAAGGCAGCATCAGAATGACTTAAGCCTTAAAATAAGACTGTTTGTCAAATAAATGAAATCATGGAGCAACACTCTGGGTCAAATCTCATTATGGTTCCTTTGTTGCCCTTTGAACGGTGCACAGTCTAGCACAGTCTTCCAACCTTCATTATATTACATTCTTGATTCTTTTAAACCCACTTCTAATGTAATGTGTTGTGTAAGAGGAGCTAGATAACTTCATGATCACTGTTGCTGTAATGTGTATTGCTGAAACAACACAATTCATAACGTTAAAATGAACACATTTTGCTCTGTAAGTCTCCCAGAGAATGAAAGTTACTTTCTTTACTGTAGCGGCTTTCGAAAGAAGTCAGATGGATGATAAACAAATGTAAATACATAAGATGTGAAGTTGTTTTGTCAGCACCTAACAAATGTATATTTGTACAGACAGTTTAAATGGGAGTCAAAAGTCAGTCCGTTATTTTGTCATTTGTCTGTAGTGGAATCTGGATCCTGGATTACTGACTATCTTAAGCAGTATAAGGGTTATCAGTCATACAGCTGGTGAAGGCTGCGAGCATTAAAATCCCAGCTCTGCACTCGTTATATCCCTAGTCAACGTTACCACAACACACCAGCAAAAGGAACAGAAGCACTGGGAGTGTGGACACAGCCACTGAGTGTGATTTGTATTTGTAGAGTGAAAGATGCGCGACTGGAAGACGTGTACGTTTCTTTGATCACGAATGACCCGTTCAGGGCTCCCAGACCAGGGGATCAAACTACCTCCATCATATGTTCTTCTCTGATTTCAGCCAGCTTGAATACCGTAAATCAATATGTCCATGCATAAGCCCCAGAGACCCCATTGTGCGAGAGCTGAGAGCCATTAGATACTGCTCTAATGGCACCATGGAGTTTATACTGCAGCACGATGGGTCACAGGGTCCATATTCTGGACTATACCTAAGAAACACAAAGGACGGCATAACATTAACATAACCGCTCCATTACCGGTCTAAAGGTTATTGGGCAGAAAAAATGTTATTGGCTACAGCAACCGAAAGGATATGTCCCAAACGATGTTCAAAGCTTTTATGTCTTGCTGAAATGCTGGACTTAACACATATTCAGGTATTCCAGTACACGTGGTTTTGAGTGCTTTTAGCAATCTTACCCACTGATATGTTGAATTCGGTATGCAGGTTAAAAAAGAAATGCAAAGGTCAGGGAAGCCACTTGAACTGGGAAACACTCCATTAAATGAGAATGTAAATTACACTAATGTTTTTCAATTTATTGTTCCTCTTGATTCAATTGGTGAAAAATTTGTTTCTTCAAAATTTTCTAAGAATATTTTATCTATCTTACTTGACCTCAGTACCTACACTGTCTTGAAAGTTGTATTGCTTTAGTATTTTACATATTCATACTACAAAAGGAATGTTCAAATAATCATTTTCTATAAATTACTGAGTTCGTTTGTATACAAATTATTAAACACCCAAGCTTGCTATGATCAGTCTTATATTTATATTTAGACTTATATTTATAGCTAACTTCCTTCCAAACTGTCACAGAAAGTGTAACAGAAGTTTAAGTGTAAGAGATCAGAGGGTCAATACACTGAAATATATATTCCTATGTGTGTCAGAATTTAAACCTGTGTTTTAAATTCCTGTTCGGTATTCTGAAGACAAAAACCAAAATCAGTTAAAACCAACAGTAATGAAATGTGCTTTTTTTGCTGGTACAGTCACCTGGGTGCATGCTGCATTAAAAGTGTATGGAAAAGCTTGAGTTCTGTACCAAGGACGGAAAAACAACAACAAAAATCAAACAAAACAAACAAACAAAAAAAGACACACGAGAAAAAAAATCAATAATTTTGAATCTATTTTAATATATCATTATGAAATAGTAAAACAGCCTGAACAAACATCTGCAAAAAGGTCAAGAGAATGAATTTACAATACAGTAAAAACAACCAAAACAGGTATTTCTGAAACTATAATATTCATAAATAAAGATACTTATCACCAGCAATATGGGCTGCACACGCAATCACTGATTCTTTTTTTTTTTTTTTTGTCGTTTGAAGCAAAACAATAAAAACTCATGCAAAAGCGCTTTTCACAACCAAGCATTAACACTCCAGAAACGTTCTCCAGGTGGGAGAAACCAAATGTAAAACAACATCCATGCACATCATCCATAATCAGCACAGCAGTACATCTGTCATTAGGGTAAAAGGAGAAAAAAAAAAATCTATCAAGCAAGCTGTTATTTCTTTCATCTTAAATATATTTATATTTATATATATATATGTATATATATATATAACCTCAGCAGTTTCTTTCCCAAATATTTTACACTATGTACAACAGATTAATGCATACAGGTTTGACTCACACAGTGGAGAACAAACCTTCCATTTAAAGATGCAGCGTCATACTTTGGGTTGTGCAGTCACACCACAAATGATTAGGACATACATAATTCATACAAAGCATACCTGCAAATCTAACTGAATTTCTACTCAACCGTAAACAGTAAAATAGAGCCAATTACAGTACGTGTAGTTAAGTATGACTGAGAGTGGTGACTGCGGTGAACAAAGTAAAAAAAAAAAAAAAAAGACTTCAAGGCACTGCACTTTCAAGAACAACCCATTACAGAAAAAAAAAACTCTAACCTTTTTTTTTCCTTTAACCTTGTGTGCATTCCATCCTACCAAAATGAAATCTAGTCAAAGTGCTATGACCTTAAGGTCTATGTGTAGGTGGCAAACTGGAACCTGTTTTCAGGACAACAAACACAGCTCTCAAACACACACACAGAGTCATACACACATGTCAAACAGTTCTCACAAACACATACTTGATTAAGGATCTCAGTTGGTTTTAACATGCACATCTGGACAGTGACACAAACCTACAACAGTGCTTCAACACCAGCAGTCCTGAACATGATCTGTTGGGAGAAAGATCTCTGGTCTCAGCTTGAGCAGCTGTCACTCTTGGGACGCTAATTCCTATTAGTAAATCTGACAGCCCCATCACTGACCTCCACTGATGCTTAAGATCAATACAAAGAGCTGGAGTCATATGCACACAATAACTTGCTGCTTTTACACGGCAGTGGAAATATCTAGGTTAAAATATACGAAGACTGTAAGTATTCGCCGTCTGGTAAACGACTGGTAAACCATTTTCGCTGCAAGGCATAAGTTCGCTGGGGAGAGGTCGGCGATGGCGCGACTTGAAGATTTGAAAATCCTTTCACATGTAAATCTGCTCAGCAATGAGGTGGAATCATGACATGTCTTTGATCACCATCTTAATGAGCCTGGATCTACAGGTTCATAGCAGATCTCATGACCTTCCCTTCTCCACTGTCTGCTCTTGGCATTAGCAGGCCAGAGTTGTATGGTTTAAGCAGTACAATGGTGGCTCTAACTAAGCACAGGGTTGGGCAGACACTGGTTTACACTGCCTTAACCTACCAAATCTATTTAGGAGGGATCCACCCCTGGGGTGGGTGGTAAGCTAACCTGGGTCCAAGGCAATTGCATTTAACAACATACACACTGTATAATTTTGTTCAATAGTTGCTGTATTGTGGAACCAAAGCGAAGTATTATACTATGCTACCTGGGCTGGTGCTAAGCTGGGAACTGACAAAACACTAAATTTCTCTCCTCGAAATACCCTCAGAGACCACTACGACCTGAAACAATGAAGAAAAAAAGAACAAAACACATCTACAACTGAGATCAATTTACTATTTCTTTCTTTTTCTGTTTTCTGACCGAACTCCAAAAGTAAGACCTGCGTGGATAGAGACAATTACTAAATTACTAATATTATTAAAGTCCTAATCAATATCCGTCATCTGTTGCTAAGACTGATTAAAACAAATCAGACCCAGAGCGAAGACCCACACACGAAGATAACACACCTCAGTCACCAACACCTGCCTGTTGTTTTGTCTAAGCTATAAGATACAGTAAAGCGGTTTTTGGCTGTCTGTCACAGATGGAGATTCAGTGTTGCGTTAAGACTTTAGTGAGGAGGGTTAACATCTTAACCGCACACAGCAGTTGACAAATTAGCTTAATCGGTACAATCATTTAACCAAATCTAATCTTGGTTTTACGTACATGATGAGGACAAGTTCGGTAGAAATTTGGTGTCTAATGCCATGAAACACATTTCAGTTTCTCTGAATCAGTGCATGAATAATTCTCCTCTTTAATGGTTACCTGTAGCGTTCAGTGCATGAAGAATATTTTTGGATGTGGGGGGGCGACAGCCCTATCTACTGTTAAAGACTTTGGATAATGCTTAGTGCCTCTGTCAATGTGACAAACACCAGACACAAATACAACACTGATCCTTTAGAGAGGGGAAAACTTGCCTCCTTACTCCTGACACAACCCCTCCCATTTTTTAAAAAAATGTACTTAAGACTAATATTTCAGTCAGTGCCACACACAGTCACTCAAACTGAGAGAGAAAGTAAACATAGAGTGTTAAAAACATGCCTAAAGAGTTCAATTGAATAAATAAAGACATCAATTCATTACCTTAGATAGTTAGATATGTGTGTATTACAATATATATATATATATATATATAAATATATATATATATATATATATATATATATATATATATATATATATATATATATATATATATATATATGTATATATATATATATAGACAAAGTACAATACATTCTGAAAAAGCTGCACTCATTTTGTTTTGCAATGATAATAAAATAAAAAAGGCTGAGAAGAGCAAGTAAAGCGCTAAAGTATTTAAGTTTTTTTTCCCCCCCTCTCTCGTCTCCTCATACAAACGGAGAGATAAACGATAAGGCTGGGGATCCCCCCCCCCCCCCATCTTCCTCTCGCTCCATCCTCCCTAAGTTCGTTTCCAAGGGCAACCATGTCAAAGGCAAAACCACAGTCGACAAAGGCAGAGAGAAGAGTGCACGTGATGACGACAGACAGAGAGAGAAGAAGTATATGAGACAAACGGGATTTCTCAGTCCAGCTCTATAGTCTGTGACCATGCAGAGCTATGACTGACACTGTCCAGTGACGGAGGAGTTTGTAAAGAGTTTTCAGAAAGGAGGGAAACACATGCTCACTCCTCACTTCCTCTCAAAGGTATAAGGAGTCTGGGCTGAAGGAGAGGTACAGTAGTGCGACTGTGAATGTGTGTGTGTGTGTGCTTGTGTGCATGTGCGTGTGTCTGTGTGAGGGTTTGTTTAGACTACTGTAAACGTGTACGTGTTATTGTGTCGTGCTGTCAGCAGTTTACGTGGTAAGGCCTCTCCTCTCCGACTCCTTACTCTGTTTCAGCTCTTTAATCCTGGAACAAATACACAAACACGGGCATGGATTTACATACTGGGCCAAAGAAGCCATAACCAGAACAAAGACACATTACAGCATTAGCCATAGATCACCAAATAGAAGCGGACTAGTCACCTGTGTCGACATCGCCTCAGAAACCTCATGATCTTACGGGCTGCCTGGTCCTGCTTTTTAGTCAGGAATGACCCCCTAACACAGGAGGAAAAAAAAATCACCAACAGAGAGATGGATATTTTAAGAAGTGGCATCGAGAGAGAGAGAAAGCTTTAAAAACACAGCATGTCTCACTGATGACTTTAGCACACGAAAAAGAGTGCACAGTGTTATGACATCTTCATAGTTTTGTTTTGTTTTTTTTAACATTTTTATTCCCGTCCTCCCCCTACTCACTTAATCTTGGTATTGAGGGCCCCTGAGCCACGCGGGCCTTGCTTGAGGCGTTCGTACTCTTTGTAGCTGCGGTAGTATTGCTGAATGAGTACGGCCGCGCGTCTCGACTGCTGGAACTTCTTCTGCTCGTAGTAACTCCGAAATTTACTCTGAATCAGAATGGCTGCCTGTGTCATCTTCTTATACAAAGCATACTGAGGAGAGAAAAGACAGAGGGAGAAGAAACCAAAAATGTTACACTTGTTCACACACTCCAGCAGGGAAAGGGAATGAGTATGCAATAATACACACATTCATGAGAGGGTTGGCATGACGATGGATGGAAACGCTTAGCGACAGATCAAAATCACTAGCACAATCACAAACACGACGTTGGGAACTACGAAGGCTTCAAGACACTAAGACACAGAAAGACATGAAAGCATAAAGAAAAGTTGTGAAGTGCTAGAGTGTGTCTCATGTCGGGAACACATTTGTGAACCACTGGGTAGTTCACTTCTACTGGGCCACAGGAGAACAGGTACAGCAACACAGAACACTTCTGCAGAAGTTAGACTTTACCTTCAGTGCTATCCATGTTAGCTAGCAAAAGAATTCAAAGGAAAAACAGGGAGAAGGAGTGAGTGAAAAAGGCAGGTAAAAGGGAGAGAGAAAGAGAGACAGGCCATATTAGTGAGGATTAGTCTTCACAAATGGACACAAGATGAGCAAACACACACACACACACACACACACACACACACACACAAACAGCATACTAACATTATCACACACTGTCTCTAAAGCCTTTTAAACAGTTAAACAGAAATATCTTTAGGGAGTAAGTAGCTCTGAATTCTCTATTTGTGACTGGCAGATCTGAGATGACATGCAGAGTGTACACTTAAAATTGTTGTTTTTTAGTGATTTGTGGCTTACTGAAAAGAGTGACACGAGGAAAGCAATGGCCAGATAAAGCCAGAAAGATCACCCTTTCTGTTCCAGTGACTTTTCATTGCTATTGGAGTTACAGACAACGGCTGCTATAAGGATGGGACGGTTGAGTGGATGTCAAGAATGCAGACTGGGTGTTACCGTCTACCCTTAACAATGCTAACCAAAGCTCTCATTCCACAATAACACTCAGCTGAACATGTTCTCTTTCAAACCAAAACAAGCTGACATGTGCTTTATGGAAAACATTCAGTATTCATTCCATGTTGTCTGAAGGATAGGACACTTTTCCCATGACTGTTATGTTACCAGGAAATGATGAAAAAAGTTCTGATATTGAATGAATATGATGTCATGGACAAAAAATTGTTGCCAACTCATTTCAGAACAGAGGAGCAAATGTCTGTGTGTGTGTATATGTGTGTGCATGAGTGTGAGTGTGTCCGTGTGCAGTCGAGAGAGGGACAGACAGGAACAGATACACTTTAGGTTAAACGAGATGAGACACAGACGAATAGTTTGTTAAGAGGGTTGCCATGGCAATGTGTGTGTCTGTCTCTCGGTACCTGTTTGTATTTCCTGTAGCAGCGCTGAATGACGGCAGCAGCCATGTCCTGCTGTTCTTTTAACCTTCGACCCTGAGGAGACAAACGCCACAGAGAACTAGTCAAGGGATCCATAGCAGCAAGTCACTGGAGAGTCAAAACTACAGCTAACAACAAAAAAAAAATTCCAGAAAAAAGTCCAGACAGTGAAAATCAGTTTACAGATTAAGACAGCACTGTAACAGTCACAGGGGAACGGACAGAGCACATGAAAAAAAACAAAAGAAGAGCTCTTTATGTAAACATTGCGTTTCTATAATCTAAACGCAGCTTTGATGTGATAAATGTCCAAAGGTTAAAGGCAAGGTCAAAGGAATCAAAGGAGAAGTGTTCGTGTTGCTTGAGGTCTTGGCACTGCCATCTCAGCCCCTAATCCACGGATGTTCTGATTACATTAATGAATTAAACCTTTAGACTGCCCTGTCCTTGGACAGATTAACACTGATTGTTCCAATATACGTGCTCAGAGACTTAGCAAATTCCAGCCAAGACACACACACACACACGCGCGCACACACACACACACGCACACACTTTCCATTTCCTGAGTAGTGATGTGTGTACCTTATATCTGCGGAAAGCATTCTGAATGATGCGAGCGGCTTCATAGAGTTCTCTCTGTTCACTGTCTGTTAGTGTCAGAAGGGCAAAATCTCTCTCCATCCTCCCATTGGCTGAAGCATTCAGGAACTCTGCCCATGCTGCGCTGCTTGGTGGGCGGAGCCTCTGTAAAGCCAGAGCACTCAGGGGAGAGGGGGGCTGCGGGGAGCGGGAGGAAGGGGGTGGTGTTGGACACGCACATCTACTGTGAGAGGAAGAAAAAGATCAAGAGAGAGAGAAAAGACAGCAATGATGACCAAAATGTGTGTAATGTAAAAACTGATACACATTTGACTGAAGATGAAATCTGTTTGGACCTGAATGGTAGGCCTCATGTATATTTGCAGAAAAAGAGTGTGCACCCGGACAACTAGACACATGTGCTAGAGTCTGTGTGTGTGTGTGTGTGTGTGTGTGTACTTGTATACCTGGGGAATGTGTCAACAGTGTCTAGGTAAGTGGCAAGCCACGGCATGGTGTCGTGAATGGCAGCGTTGTCCTGCCTCTCTCGCAACGGTGACTCCGCCTCCCGTGAAAATTCCTCCTGTTTGATTCGCTCTGGGGTCGCCTCGATGATCTGCTCTGCCAGCGTTGCCATGTCAACCTGCCAGTCAGAGATCAACATCCAATTATGAAATGGCACCTCAGTGACCTACGGCAACTGAGGATA
Source organism: Chanos chanos (assembly GCF_902362185.1). Classification (NCBI taxonomy): domain Eukaryota; kingdom Metazoa; phylum Chordata; class Actinopteri; order Gonorynchiformes; family Chanidae; genus Chanos; species Chanos chanos. Next base: position 36,861,578 of record NC_044499.1, on the reverse strand, counting down.
CATACACACACACGTCCATCTGTATATATCCATATATATATACACATACGTGTGTCCATCTGTATATATCCATATATATCCATATATATACACACATACGTGTGTCCATCTGTATATATCCATATATATACACACACATACGTGTGTCCATCTGTATATATCCATATATATACACATACGTGTGTCCATCTGTATATATCCATATATATACACATACGTGTGTCCATCTGTATATATCCATATATATACACATACGTGTGTCTATCTGTATATATCCATATATATACACATACGTGTGTCCATCTGTATATATCCATATATATACACACATACGTGTGTCCATCTGTATATATCCATATATATACACACATACGTGTGTCTATCAGTATATATCCATATATATACACACATACGTGTGTCCATCTGTATATATTCATATATATATACACACATACGTGTGTCCATCTGTATATATCCATATATATATAAACATACGTGTGTCTATCTGTATATATCCATATATATATAAACATATGTGTGTCTATCTGTATATATCCATATATATACACACACATACGTGTGTCTATCAGTATATATCCATATATATATATACACATACGTGTGTCCATCTGCTTGTCTCACCTGTAACACCTCAGCAGGGAGGTAATCTTCATTCTCCACGTTCTCGCTGTAGTTGAGTAACTCGGCCTCGAAGGCAGAGTGAGGGGAGTGTGAGTGCGCGGTGGCAGAAGAGTTGGGACTGGTCGGCTCGTAGTCCATGAGGAAGAGGGGCTCCCGCGGGCCGGGCGGTAAACTAGAGTCCCCCCCCTCACAGTCTTGCACCCACGAGGGCAGCGGGAGAGAGGGAGAAGGGGAAGAAAGAGGAAGAGAGGATGGAGAGGAAGGAGAAGAAGGGGAGGAGGTGTCCATGGGGTCAGGAGTGCTTTGGAGGGGGGAGCCCAGGCGAACGGAGCCACTGGAGTAAGCGGAGCTGGGCGACGGGGAGGGTGGGTCACTGGGGGAGGGAATACTACTGGAAGAGCTCAGACCTGAGAGACAGAGACAGAACAAGTGAGAGTGATAAAACGGGAAATCTACATAGACCAGCAGGTCCCTAAATCTGTACATACACCTTACCATCTCAGAGCATGAAAGCAGATTATTTATGTGTGTGTGTGTGTGTGTGTGTGTGTGCGTGTGCGTGTGTGCGTGCGTCTCACCTGTATCGGGACTGGTAGACAGCGGGGAGAGAGGGAGTTGTGGAGAGGGAGACATCTCCTGTGTGAGTGTGTGGTCCTGTGCTTGTGTCTGTGTGTGCAGCTCCTCCAGGCAACGGGCGAGACGCGTATGCCCGCGGGAGCGAGCCACGGCCAGGGGAAGACGACCCAGAGAGTCAGGGATGCCCAGTGCTACGCTGCTCCAACGGTACAACAACACAGCCGCAGCCTGATGGCCTAATGCACAGGCCCACATCTGCACAGACAGAGACACAAAAAACTCAATCAGTATCCTGTTTAATGACATCCCTGTTATGAGTTTATGAGGGCAACACTAATATAACCTGGGGATAAAACCTAATATAATGTGTGTGTGTTTGTAAAGAGGAGTCTAACCAGAGGTGTGCAAGAGAAATGATCCACATTGAGAGGATCCACTTCTTGTTCCAGGTCCAGACTGTCTGCATTCACACTCCTATAAAACAGAAAAAGAGGGAATGAGGATGGGTGTGTGTGTGTGTGTGTAAGTGTAAGTGTGTATGTGTGCCACTTCTCCACTGGGTGAGAATTGTGTGTATTTGTATGTGTTGTGCTTCCACTCACTGATTCTGCATAATTTGTGTCTGTACATGTGTGTGTCATACCTCCAGTGGATGAGTGTGTGTATTAGTTGTGGGTATAGATGAGTGTGTGTGTCGTACCTCTGGATGAGTGGGTGTATGAGTTGTGCATACGAGTGAGTGAGTGTGTGTGTGTGTGTGACATACCTCCACTGGATGAGAGTGTGTATGAGTTGTGTGTATCCCTGTGCGGCCGCAAGGTGCAGTAGGGTCATTCCTCTATGTCGAACAGAATGAACAAGCCTCTCTCCTCCTCCCCACCGGCCCCCTGCCATCATCCTCTCACATACACTCACAATCCGACGCTCAAACCACGGGCCCGACTAGAGAGAAAGAGGGAGAGAGAGGGGTGGGCAGTTTAATTTGCCACTTGTATGAGTAAGTCCCATTTGAATAAAACCTTTGGTAATGTTAGTGCCATGCCTTATGTTTTAAATAGTATAACCAAAGTGTCTCAGGATCTCAATTTTCAACAGATAGAGAGAGAGAGAGAGAGATAGAGAGAGAGAGAGAAAGAGATCAATAGTCATATTCAGAGAAAGAAAGACAAGCATAATAAGAAAGATGGACTTGATCTATAACTGGTATTCTCCGGTCACTGGACTATTAGAACTGACCAGTGGAGTGCCACTGTATTTCTTTAGAATGCGTCTCAAAAAACCAACCGAACCAAAAACCAGTCAGATGTTCTCACCCATGACAAATCATGACCTCATTGTCAAGGATCAAGCAAAATCAACAATTTCTACATTTTCTGATGATTTTTTAAGTTTAAAACTAAAAACTAAATATTTAAGGCATACAATCACACGACTGCTACAAGGAAAAAGAAATGAAAAAAAAAAATGATTGCAAGAAATGAATCCCTGTATCCATCATTTGTCAATCTCTTCTTCTCCCCCTCTCACACTCCCCTCCTCTAACTATCTCTCACGTTCTCTTCTTTCACTGTCTCTGCTGGAGGAGTAAAGTCAGTTTTCCACTGAGAGCCACATGATAGGAAACATTACATCCATGCCTCTCTCTCTCTCTCTCTCTCTCTCTCTCTCTCTCTCACACACACACACACACACACACACACACACACACACACACAACCCACAATATATTCCGTGTCCCTAGACACACACCTTATTCCCCATCAGTCTTCTAGACAGACACAAACAGACACCAAAAGACCACTCTTACCCCTCTCTTACCCCCTCCCTCTGATTTTTCCCTCCCTGCCTCCCTCCCTACTTTCTGGCATGTAGACAACCCTTCTGTGTGCCCCCACATCCCCCCACCCACCTCTCTGACGCAAGAACGGATGGCTAAAAACGAATGACAAGAAGCAGCCAGGTGATACCGAGAAACTCCAGAGAGACAGAGAGGGAGGAGGAGGGGGTGAGGGAGCCAGGGAGTGAGAGAGGGCATGAGAGAGTTTTTAGAGGGATTTGACAGGTTTAATTTAGCAGTGTACAGAGAGACAGTGACGTTAACACACTAACCTCTCGCTCACAGGCACGCGCACGCGCACACACGCACACACACGAGACCTCTTTTCCTTTATATACATGATATTTCTCCCTCACACACACTCTTCCTGTTTTAGCAACTACACTTGAATCCCACTTGCATCCATACAGTGACATCACAGAAGAAGAGTGTGAGTGAAAAGGAGAGAGAGAGGTGCATATAAGGCTGAAACAGGTGCAGGATCAGATAGACAATGCCATGGGCACTGCCTTATTTGACACAGTCAATGTCTTATGAGATGCCATCACCATTACCCATCATGATTCACTGGACAGGCTCACACAATAAGAATGTCACATCACATGATCAGATAACCCAACAAGTAATATTTTACATCATTTTTCAATGAATTAAACAAAGTGGTGGATAACAGTATCCAGAAACCTAACACAAGTACAGTCAATGGGATACGGAGCGTCATCATTCAACCTTTTAGTCAGGAGCAACAGATAGGATTCATAAATGGTGTTTCCCTTTCACTGGACTATCAAAGCAAATCAGTTAAAACTCCATCTCTCATTAACAGATCAACTTTGAGGACCCGTTTGACAGCTCTTTCATACAAATAATAATGATTTATTAATATCAAATCAGGTCACTGAAATGAATTGAACGGCAGTCAGAAAACCACAACAGAACCATCTGGAACATGCACTGACATAAAGGAGGTAGCGACATCACATTAAATGAGCCTCATCGTGAAAGCATCTTTAAAACAAGGAATATGGATAGAAGAAATGGAACATTACACGGGTCAGCAAAATAAGTTCGGCTTTCATTTCCATGAATGTTTTTCCCTCAGAGAAATGAACTGCCTTCTTTCGAAGTTAGGTGTACAACACAGACTCAAATCTGTCTCTTCCTGACAGAATATCTCATACAGTGCCATGAAATGACTAAGCAGGGTTATATCTATTCATAGCTAATTTGCTATTTACGATATATTTTGGGCCCTTTACACGGAACAATGTGAGAAAATCAGTTCATTCAGGGCACTGTCAGTACGCTCACATCGCAGTATTTAACAGTGATATATTCTGATTCATATGGTCTACCGTACAAAGAGAAGTGTGTGTACCTGACTCTGGTTCCTATCCTCGGGATCTGGGCCTGGTGCCGACAGAGAGGGATTCTGTGATGATAGATGCTGCTGATTCTTTTGTTGTTGTTGTTGTTGTTGTTGTTGTTGTTGGTGGTGGTTGCTGTTGCTGGACATTTCAGCCATCCTCCTCTCCATCTGTTCCAACCTTTCCAGGATGGACATACGGAACTGGTTGTCTAAAAAAGAACAGAGACGAAGAGAGTCGTGCTTAGTCTCCACTGTGTGAGACGTCAGAGGTGTTAAGGCTTAAAAAAGAGGTCTTATAGAGAAGGCTGCTGTAAGGTCCATTATAAACTGTGGTCTGTTACAACTCAGTGTTACCAACTGATTTATCTGATATTTTATTGATCAATATACAACATTAGACAAACAGCACTGGCAGATGTCTGTCACTCTTTGTTGATCTTTATATGATTTTAAATGTTTATATGATACTACACTTCAGTGCGACGGGAATTTTAATACTGCAAGCTAACTGTGGCAATAAAGTTTCTTGCCAGAAATTCAACCTTGAATTTGAACAGTGCTCCAAAACCCTAACAGCATGCTAAAGGATGTGTATTACAATAAAAAAAAAGGAGATACTGCTCTCAAACGTACAGAATTTTATGAGGTAAATAAAACTAAAAAGATGTTAAAACTGTCCTTTATGTTTTTGACCAGTAAATTGTGCTGGCGATCTGTAAATTTCAACATAACTCGAAGTATTCCAGAAATAAAGCATGTGTACACCATCAGGTCAAATATCCTGCCATGATAAACAGTTTATGATAAACCTGCCATGATAAACCTTAAGAAATATATTACTTGGCATCTTATTTTGAAAAAAAAAAAAAAAGTATGCTCTGTACATTTTGGTAGAATGTGCCTAATTAATATTTCACAGTTATGACGTACCTGACCAAATACAAATTTTGAATGGAAAAGTACTATTTTGGACTGCTGAGCATAATAACTGTAACATTTGAAATAGCAAGGTTGGTATATAATCCAAGACTAGTCAGGAGTTCTGAGTGGCAGCTGAATGCACTGCATGCCACACATTTCACGGCTTACGTTAGCACTGCTTCAATAACACCCCACTTCCCAGTCCTCAATTTTTACCCGGTCTTCAAACGTTCCGCCGAAAAAAAGTCCAAAGAACTATTCCATATGGTACAGCAATAGACAGTCCTCTATTATCTTTCCAAAATAAGAAACAATTTCACCAAATCCGAATGCTGTTAAAAAAGGAGTGCATTCTATAGGCATTAGTTCATTTTTTCCCTTTATTAATAAATATTAACTATAGTCTCAAAAGAAGTTGCTTTTAGCATGCTGTTAAGTAATTTCTCCATACTGGAAACGTATTATAAAACACAAATTTCAATGTTCTGCTATTAAATTTCTTCTGTTAAGTTCATTATATCGTAGTACAGTGGCCTATTGAATTCTGTTACATTATCCGAATACAAAAAAGGCAAAACTCTTAAGGAGATACAGACACTTAACATTTCAACAGAAATATCGATATGGAAAAGGGTGGGGCACTAAAAATTCCAGTGAGTAATCATTTAACAGATCCCATCCTTTAGGGACTGACTGGGCATTGGAATCTTTGAGTGAGCCCCTTTGACTCACTTCGACACTACACCCTGATGGATTCCTCTAGAAAGTCTAAATTAAAAAACAAAACAAAAAACTGGTCTCTGAAAGAAAAGCTTTGATCTGAACCAGCGCTGAATTCCCTTTATTTGAAAGAATTGACAAAGACACAATTTCATGAATAATAATAATAATAATAATAATAATAATAATAATAATAATAATAATAATAATTTATGGGTGATCAAAAAGGGCAGTAAACGGCACTTGGCAGATGGGAACAGATCGACTACTGCAGGACAAGGACAAAAATACACAACACTAGCTAAAGCCTTTCTCCATTTAATCATAAGATTTATTGTCAGTGTGAGCCCAGCTGGTGACAGGTGACTAACTTTTACTGGAGTCACCCTCTTCAACAACTATGTACTGTGAGAAACACTTTGACCCACACACGCACACACACGACCAAAGTAGAAGACACTTACAAAGGTGCCGAAAACACACACAAATACCATACATGTGTCCAGAGTGGTATCAGTATGATTTAAAACCAATCAACCAAAAAGAGGCGAATGTAAATGAGGGAATCTTTCTCATCTTTCAGCCCAAACATCCTCTCCCGCCTCCCACTCATCTCTATCCTCCACCCTTTCTCTAACATGGAAAGTATTCTGCCTGGACCTGTTTCAATCATTCTGCCCAACCATCACCACACAGGTTATATGTGCACCATGAAGGGAGGTGGCGTGCGCACACACACATACAGTCCCATCCCCTCTCCACACAAAACACAGACACACACACACACAGCCCCATCCCCTCTGCACACAAAACACACACAAAACACACACACACACACAGCCCCATCCCCTCTGCACACAAAACACACACACACACAGCCCCATCCCCTCTCCACACAAAACACACACACACACACACACACAGCCCCATCCCCTCTCCACACAAAACACACACACACACACACACACACACAGCCCCATCCCCTCTCCACACAAAACACACACACACACACACACACACACAGCCCCATCCCCTCTCCACACAAAACACACACACACACACACACACACACACACACACACAGCCCCATCCCCTCTCCACACAAAACACACACACACACACACACACACACACACACACAAACACACACACACACACAAACACACAGCCCCATCCTCTCTCCACACACACGCACACACATAAACACACACAAACACACAGCCCCATCCCCTCTGCACACAAAACACACACACACACACACACACACACACACACAGCCCCATCCTCTCTCCACACACACGCACACACATAAACACACACAAACACAGGGTGGTCATTCAGGCACCACGCCCATGGGAGTCTCCAGTTTCCCTGCTATCCAGTACTACTTGGTACATTCATCTTCAAAGAGGTTGTCACGGGGTGTGCTTATATGTTTGAGGGAATTGCTTGAAGAACAAAAGGAACCACACTACATAAAATCTAATATCTAACATACCCAGCGTGACATATGAACATACACATTCTCTCTCTGTCTAAATGTCTACACACTCACTCAGGGTTCCAGTGCATACCTACGCCATCTTTGTCCTGTTCATCCATCTCAGCCAAATGACTTCACTCCTTTGATGAGCGTAGGGATAGACAACAATCCCCCAAAAAACAATATACCATTCCTCCCTTTCTCTCTTTCCTTCTCTCTCTCTCTCTGTCCTTCTCAGTGTTTGTCTAACTCTCACTTTCTCTCTCTCTCAGACAAAAGCTCTTAGGTTGGGCATAAGTGACAACTTTACAACCTTTTGCCTTCACATTACTGAGTGTGCCCAGACACACAGACAATGTTAATTGCCAGCATACTTTTCACTGAAGGTGGTGCGATGTGAGGAGAGTGAGAGAGGGGGAGTGAGAGAGGGGGGGGGGAGAGAAGAAAGAGGGAAGAAAAAAGATAGAATGAAATACAGAAGCAGAATGACAGATCACTTCAGTACTGCTCCTTCAGATATTCAGCGCAGTTAAAACACAGACACATACTCCAGCATCACATATACAGACACACAAACACATACATACAAAAGAACACTTCACAGGGATGCAAAGCTACAGAAATGTGGGCAATGCCAAACAGGTACCTCAAAGAGATGAACTGAGACAGACAGGCACAGACAGCTATGCACACAACAAGAACTGAAGTTCAGAATGCCCGCCACAATGTTAGAAAGCCCACGCTCGGAAAGCTAACACACACAAAACTAACAAGCCAAATGTAATACGAGAGAAAGAGCAAGACAGCGAGAAGGGAAAAGAGAGAGAGAGTGAGAGAGCGCAAGCAAATGACAGGTAGCCAGTATGATAGGACAGGGATTGTCTTGAAAGAAAGAAAGAAAGAAAGAAAAAAAAAAAGAATATTCCACAACGCAGAGAGCAAAGTGGGAAAACTCTTTGGAGAAGTATCCGAACGGAAAAGCTCCGCTCCGCTATATGAGAGACGTCAGTCCACAAACAGGGAAAGTCCCAAATGAGGAGGCTGTCCCTCCAGCCGCCTGGGTGAGTGGAGCCCTAAGCTTACATTCCTGCACACAGAGACAGCCGCTAACGCAGGGTGCCAGGGATGAAAGACTGACAGAGAGAGAGAGAGGGAGAGAGGGAAGAAGGGAGGGAGGGAGAGAGGGAGAGAGAGAGAGGGAGAGACAGAGAGAGAGGGAGAGACAGAGAGAGAGAGAAGGTACAAGGAGGGGGCAAAGTTATGAGTTCTCTCTGTTCTTTGAGGACCGCATTCATTTAAAATGAGACCCTTGACACACACACACACATACATACACACACACACACAACCCCTCCTCGTTCTCATGGGTTTAAATAGGTTTAGCCATGGTCAGAAATAGCAACCGGCTGAGCTCTACACTTCAACAACACTCATATATCCAATGCGCATGCATGCAACCACACACACACACACAGAGCTAACCCAGGCATCACTGCGCCAATGGCAAATAAATACACTGTGAGCACAGTGCAGAAGAAGACACGCTCAGATACATGTCTGGGCCTTCATCAGGTCAGTGCATGTCATGATCAACTCTTACATTACATTTGGAAATGTTTTCAGGTACTATCTCTACTGCCTTTCACTGACATCCACAGTACTGTATGCTACACAGTTATTTCAGAACGCAACAAATCAACACAAACATCAAAGTCATATGAACACTAACACACACTAACATTTAAACACAATCACAATCATTCACACATTTTGAGATATACAGTGAATGAAAAATCTCAATTCCTTTATTATCCACAATAAATCACCACTGTTTGAAGAGCGGTGCATGTCTTGAATGTGAGTGTGTGTAAGCATTATGGGTGTGTGCAAGCAGTCGGTGGAATGTGTGTGTCCGGGTGTTGACAGTGGAAAACAGCTCTCTCTCATCAATCACTGTACTCTGCGTGTGTGCGTGTGTGTGTGAGATAGAGTGTGTGTTGGACGACTGAACAGACAGCATCTTAGAAAATGCCCTCTCTCTGTCCCTTTGACCTACAGTGACCTCGTTTGTTCTTCAGCTCTTTTTTTTTTTTAATTTTGGAAAATCGTTTTACCAAAAAACTCCTGATATCCAGAGCAGGAAGAACAGTAACTATCTCTTTTTTTAGGCACAGCCAAATACTCGTGTTTATATAATACCAATATATTTACAAAAACATCTCTCAAATATTTTAACACTCTATTTATTTGATCTTCAAAAATACCCACGACCTCAAAAAAAAACAGGTTTTGAATGTATCAATATCTCGTTATCTTTAAAAATTTCCTGGAAAAATTACAAAAAGAAATAGAAAGAATATGTAGCAATAATAATTACTATAATAATATGCAATAATGTAAGACTGTAAAATAAAAATGTAATATACTGACACCAATAAAATTTAGAGTACGTTTTTGAACAATTTTAAAAAGCTTTTGAGTATGTAATGTACTCTCAAGGATCTAAACTGTCTGCCACACTGTATCATTAGAGAGCTGCAATAATGTCTGTTGTTTAGCATCTTCTAATGTATAACATAATCCAGTTGACATAAAGCTTACATAACAATGACTTACAATCCACTTAACAGGTTATCAGTCATGACCACAGTATTATTCTAACTGCATTACATCACCTTGACCCGCCGACCAAAGCTGCTTCACGCACACACATTGCTCGATGACTGACAGATACACAGTCCCAAAGACGTGTGTTCACAAAGCCATGTATCAAAAATACACACAGGCACACACACACACATACACACACACACACACACACACACACACACACACACACACACACACACAGACACACACACAGACACACACACAGACACACACACAGATACCCTGGAGGGTTGGGCTGATGGGCACACACAGAGGGGCACAATGTGCAGCCTGAAATAGCTAGCCTACTCTCTTCCATCTCCTTCCAGGCATCTGACTTTATTCTTCTCTCCACTAATCCCACAGCGAGAGGAGAGATAGAATGAGAGAGAGACAGACAGAGATAGAGAGAGAGAGAGAGACAGAGAGAGAAGCCCTGTATATTGCTACAGCGTTGCTAGCAATGATGGATTCAGCTTCTCACCTTCTCCTGAATTCACGTGGACAGGCAATAACAAGAGCGAGAATGTGTGAGAAAATGATGTGGTAAGTCAGTGTACATGTACAAAGACTAGAAAATCTGCCATGAGTGTGACCTGTATTCTCACTCCTAAACTCTACAGGGTTCTTTTTCAATCCTGCCCTAGGACATTGTGCTTTGAGGACTAGAAATATCATCTGACTTGTTCTACGACAGCTTTGAAGAAAAGACTTAACCACATGTGGGTGTCTGAGTGAGTGAGCAAGCGAGTGTGTGTGTGTGTGAGTGTGTGTGTGTGTGTGTGCGTGCGTACATGTGCGCATCTTCCTTGCAGCGGTAAGGTAATCTGAAGCGAATGTGATAAGTCAGCTCTAATTGAGCTCCAGTAGTGAGAGGTTAAGAGGGTCAACAACACAGCTTAATACAAGTGGGTCACGGAGTCACATACACTCATCTACACACACACGCGCGCACACACACACACCTGTAGTCTCACACTCTACAGCTCTGACAGGCCTGTGGTGCCAGAGAGGCGATGGATAAGAGTCCTTAAAAAAAAGGGCCAAGGCAACCACTGCTCTCTCTTTCTCTCTCACACATTCTGTCAGGCTTTCTTTTCATCTCCAGTACTTTCTACTGAGTCTTCGCTACTCTCCTGCTGCTTATCTACTTCCTCTTCTCCACTGGCACCTCTTTTTCTGAGTCACTCCTTCACCTCGCCATCTAAAACTCCCATTCACTGTCAGGCCAACAACATGAGACAAGAAGGCAAAATTATAAGGGCAAGAGAGGGGAAATGGGGCAGAAATATGATTTGAGACGTGCAGTTGATTGTGTACGTATGTGAGGGTATGCACGAGTGCATAGAAAATAATCCAGTAATGGTCAATTAAAATGAAAAATCCTATAGGCTGTGTGTGTGTGTGTGTGTGTGTGTGTGTGTGTGTGTGTGTAGTACCGTCCAGTGATAGCCAGTCCAGCTGAGAGCTGGGGAGGGATGAGGCGTTGCGTGCGCGGTACTCAAACAGCACAGAGGTAGAGACAGCGCCAGAATCCTCCAAAACATGAAGAGCCACCAGTCCTGCTTCATGAGCTACAGAAGACACAGAGCACAGGCTTAGTCATGTCCCACTGCAAAACCCTTCAGTGGGCTTTTTCACACAGGCTAAGAAGGAAACAAACGCTTAATAACTTATCATAACAGCAGAAAATGTGAAAATATGGAAAATGTTCAAATGTGATACTATGCCTGTGCAAAAGTACTGTAGTTTCAGTGTGGACTACAATATACTGATGCGCTGCTATTTATTAAAATGAAAGTTAAGTACAATCAAAAAGTAATTACACTGCTGCTTAAATTCACTAGCTACATTAATTGATGCAAATTGTAGAAAAAAAATCATTTTCATAGATGTATATAGATGCAGATGGTATTACATTAAACTGTATTATTCACTTTAGTCTTAAAGAGCGGATTTTACATTGATTTAAGAATGTCATCCTGTGTATAGAGGTTCCGTATGGTGTTTTCTCACTGGATTGTTTATTCAACAGTAATAACACGCCCCCTGGTGGAGAGACTGATGAAGGCCATTCTTGGCAAATACTTTGAAAAGAGACTGTTCACATGCATGCGTAAGATGTCCCTGTAAATGTCGTGTTCATTTTCTTTTCCAAAATCAGAGTGTATCAGCTGTTTTTCTAGGGCAGCAGCAGTGTAGCTGTACATGTGTCCCTATGTATACATTTCTGTAACTAGAGGTTTATGTATCCATAACCACAGCTGCAGGTGCATAAGTGTGCAGATTTATCTGGGTGGTAGCAACACAGGCTGCAGGCTACATAAAAGAAGAGTATGTGTGTTTACCCTGACAGGACCTAGGCAGTACACCAGTTTGGATTAGGGACATGGTTGTGCTTGTGTGTGTGTGTGTGTGTGTGTGTGTATGTGTGTCTCTTAACCTGGGCAGTAGCAACGGAGTACTCCAGGTTGAATAAGAGATGCAGGGACGGTGCTCTGGTCAAACACACATGAATATCTTCCTGTTGCCTCAGCCCACGGACCCGTAATTAACACCTTCACACCACCCTAAGACAAACACACACACAAAGGTCATTTATTACACAGATACATACTTCCATGATGTTACAATGGCCACAGCATTTCAACATTCTCATCCTCTATTCACTACATCCCATCCTCACCTCAGGGTAGGACCACTCTGGGGAGAAGTCGGTGATGTTGGCCAGACGGCGCTGATCTGCTCCAGCCTCGTCTTGGGGTTGCGTGTGTGTGACGAGAGAGTAAGGCAGGAATGATGTGGAGGGCGTGGGCTGTGGAGGTACCATGTACCTCACAGGGTACACATGTGGGGCAGAGGTAGGGGCGGCGGCAGGGGCCAGAGCCGGGTTGTGGCTCACGGCTTCCTGAGCATCTTCCGTAATGAGCTCAGAGATGAGATCTGGAAACGCGCTATCAAAGGACAGCTCTGTGACCTCAGACCCCATGGGACCTGAGTGCGAACTTCCGTTCTGCGTGGTGTCCATTGGCGTCTCCTCTGGGTCGAGACTGTCTAGTGTGGTGGGTGAAAGGGGAGAGGACTGCTCCTCTTTTACTCTCACTGAATTCTGTGACCCCCTCAGAGAGAATAGTAGCCCCTCTCCTGTCACTGAGCCCTCTTGGTGCCGTGGTTGTGGTGGAGGAGTCTGGGAACTCAGCAGGAGAGGCTGGTTATGGTTGTGTCTCAGCAGAGGTTGCTGCATCTCCGGAGGTGAAGACTGAGTCATATCAGTAGTTACAAGCATAGACTGGCCATGTCTGTGTTGCTGTAGCATTAGCAACTGCTGTTGTTGCTGTCTCTGCTCTGGCTTATCAATCTCTGCTTGTGTACGACTGGTCTGTAGCTGTTTGGGTGAAAGCTGATTGGGCAGTATTTGGTTGATGGATAACTGATTGGCATTAAGTTGGTGGTTTTGGAATTCGGTGCTTGAGAGTCGATTGGGTGAGAGTTGATTTGTTGACTGTATCATAGATAGCTGGTTGGGTGATAGCTGATTTGCTGGCTGCTGATCCATGGAAAGGTCACTGTTTGGTGATTCATTTAAAGACATCTGATTGGGCGGAGCCTGAGTGTCACATCCAATAAGCTGCATCTCTGGGCTGTCTGGGGTATGGTCAGGGGTTTGGAGACGTGGCGACCGTGCCTGCTGTTGTGGTGAACCAGGCGAGGGGCGACTGTGGATCAAAGCCAGTTTGGTTGGGGGCTGCTGAGGGTCCAGGGTGGGGCTTAAGGGTTGCGTAAGTGAATCAAGACCCAGAGATGAATCGAGACATAGGGGCAGGAGTGAAGGAGCAGAACGAGACGGAGATAAGGAGAGGGACAGAGAAGGAGAGAGAGAAGAGGAGCTAGGAGTAGAGGTGGGGGTTGTGGAGAGAGACTGCAGTTCCCTTTCAGTGCTCTTTCGTTCTGTCTCAGACAGAGAAGAGAGGGAAGAGGAGGGTGAGGAAGACGGAGGAGAGCTGGGTGAGAGAGAGAGAGCAAGAGAAGGAGGCTGAGGAGAAGAGGAGAGGGGAGGAGAGGACGGGGAGGCAGAGAGTGAATGGGAGGACTTTTGAGCGGGGACAGAGGGGCCTCCATAGGTCTGTCCCTGTTTGGGGCTGTTGAGGAAAGCATCAGGGTCAAAGGGCACAGGGAGAGAGGGAGACAAGACAGGAGGAGAAGGAGGAGGTAGAGATGGAGAAGGTGCAGCAGGTGGTGGGGCAGGAGGCCGAAAAGAGGGGGTGGGGGAAGTGGAGGAGTGTATGAGAGTGCTGGGGGGTTCTGTTATTAGATGGTCTGTGAGTAACAGCCCTCCAATGACAGGGCTGGGCAGCAGGGTCAGAGAAAGAGTGGCCACACCAGGGGTGGATGACACTGTGTGGGGAGGTGGTGCGGGACTGGGGGGTGAGGCAACAGTAGGAGGGGAGGGTGTGTCTGGTTTGGGAGGAACAGGGGATAGGACGAGCCTTCCTGAGTGTGTGAGTGACAGGCCAGTAGATGCTAGCTTGCTTTTTGACTCTTCTCCTCCGTGCCCTATCGCAGCTGCTGTTGTCATGACGATAACCGCATTCTGTGGAAGGGCCACAGCTGCCAGCCCACTGCACTGGTCACCATAGAAACCATTGCCATTGCTGAGGGCAATTGTGGCCGCTCGCTGTGTCTGCGGTGGGCTGGATGAAGACGAAGAAGTTGCTGAGCAAGGAGAGGACACGTTTCCATTGTCCTTGATTACAGCTGGGCTTGAACCTCCCTGCCTACCAAGACCTGGTTTCCTCTCTGTGGCCACACCCCCCATTGAAGAATCTCCAGCTCCAGCTTCACGACTCGCCACGCCCACCGACGTGTCATTTGCCAGATTCTGGACCTCTGTCAGAGCAGGGTAAACACTGGGGCGAGCAGGAAGTTTGGGAGAAATGATCCGGTGTTTGGTGCTGTTACAGCGATGAGGAATGTTGGCTCCTGGAGAAGCTGGACAGACACATATAATCACAATAAAAGAAGACATTCAAAATTTGCCAACACCAAAAAAATATCCACCCACAGACATAAAACAACAAAGCACAACAGAGCATCGCACAGACAGATGCTGCTTTCAAAAGCAATTATCCATTTTCAGTTGTGGCACTGTAAAGAAGCTTAAAATATTACAACTCCTGAATCTCTTGTATCACAAGGAATGAATTAGGTTGTGTCTGCGTGTCTACTGAGCTGATACAAGTTTTTTAGAAATGAACAATTGTGCTTATAAATTTCTAGTGACTAACAAGAATGCAGGACTGCTTTCTGGTGGCATAGCTGATATATACACACCTATAAAATGTACTTTATATGTATGGTACCACCTACTGGTCAAAGACTGCACTGCCACTCTGTTCTGGGTATGTTTGCACTGCCTCATCCTGCTGAGGTAGGTGTCTATGCGCTTGTACGTGTGCATGTGTGATTGTGTACGCTCACCCAGGGTGGGGTTACAGAGGCAGGTATGTGTGCGAGGCTGTGGTTTGGTCTGCTGGGACTCCAGTATCTGTTGCACCAGTTGCTCGATGGAAAGCTCTGTGGAGCCATTGCCAGTACCAGTGCCATTCCCATTACCACATGACCACTTCATGCTGTGGACTACACACAAATAAGAATTCAGTGATTAAATTTCAAAAAGTGAGCTAATTGACTATACACTCAGAGGGTCTCCAGCTGGTTGGAACCTCATAAACATGTCTCAGTTGTATTGTATAGGTGCTTTATTGAACTCTTACACATGGGTTTGAGTTGAGAGAGGAGTTCCTCACGGCTCCAGCGGAGGCTGTCTCGTCGATCTGCCACAGCACAGAGCAGTGGCCCACACGCTTTCCCACAATCCTCCAGTGAGGGAACATTCAGGTAGTGCACCAGCACAATGTCGGGGTTCTGAAGATACATGAAGAACACGCGCACACATACACACACAAAACATTGTGTTACACACAAACGGCTAAAATCCAGTCAGCTAGCACATCTGAGGTGGGTAAGGCTGGGGGACAGAGGGTGTTACTTTGATTTTATAATTAATGGTTGAGTATCAGTGCAGATTTCCCCCATTAAATGGCACAAATTTTTAAAACAGTTTCGCATTCACAGATGTAGGAGCTAAATTGTGGTTTTCTAAACTGCTAAATTTTCCACCATGAAATTGAGAAACAGAGAAAGAACTGCTGACAACTTTTCAAAATATTGTTTTCAGATATACATGTGTGTATATATGTATGTATAATGAGATGGTACAGATTCAAAGACCCACCTGCAGCAGCCAATAGCACCTCCTGTGGAATGTTGGGACAATGGAGGAATGGACATAGCAACCATAAAGACACTATAGCAAGAGAGAGAGAGAGAGAGAGAGAGAGAGAGAGAGAGAGAGAGAGAGAGAGAGAGAGAGAGAGAGAGAGAGAGAGTGTGTTTTAGTCATCAAGTATTTACAAAATAAGGGCCTTGCTTTACAAATCAGGTGGGCTACATCTGAGTTAGAATTATATCTGAGTTATATGGAAAATGCCAATACTGATGAGTGTGTTTGGTATTAATTGCAATGCAGTTCCTTAAAAAGACATGCTTATGTGTCTGCTTTCTATTTGCTTATGTGAATACTGAATTTTTCAATCACTGTATCCTGTAGAAAGCGCCCACCTCCATGCCCTGAACCTTTAGCTTCATGTGATCCTCACGTGTTGTCTTTCCATCTTTTCTTTTTTTCCAGCAATACCCATCCTTCCTATACTTCACCTTCTTCCTGTTGTAGAGGATGATAGAACCATTCTGGGGTCTGGGGTAGCGTCACGGAAAAAAAAAGAACGATTAGAAAATGAACTGCATGCTTAAATAAACCATTACCTCTAGCTCACATAAACACACACATATTTCTATTAGTTTTACTATTTGATGTATATAGTAGACATAATATATAACTCATTTTTTAAAAAATGTTATATTTATATATAAAATAGCTTTGACAGGGATGGCAAATGTTGTTTTGATGTTCTGTGTGTGTCACCTGGTCTTGAGTGTGCAGGAGAGCCACTCTTCATGTCTGTCGAATGAGATCAGGTAAGATGCAATCTCCTGTGAAATACACACACACGAAAATAGACGTAAACCATTACTCAGCAATAACAACAGAGTTTGAACAGTGATGTGTACCTTAATCACTCATATTGTCGCAATGGCTTCAGTGAAAAGCATTTGACACGTTTCCCTGTCGTTTCTCCAAGCTGTAGTTCAAAAATCCCTGTTTTTTTTCTCTTCTCTATTGTTTGACGTCAACTTTCCCCATTGTCATCCATCTGTCTCTCTCTCTCTCACCTCATTGGTGTTCCAGCGCAGTCTCTCCTTAGGCAGAGTTGTCGTGCGCGGCAAACACTCCAACAGCTTATTGGGCAAAAAAACCTTCATCTGATTGTTATTCTCTGTAACACATGCATATATTAACAGATATTAGTCGCAAAAACACCAACATGCGCACACACGCTTTTAATTATTCCTGACATTTGAGCCGTATCTCACATAATCAATAAATCCCTGCCTGTTTTTTTTTTTTCTTTTTTTTTTTTTTTTTACTCTAATCTAACCTTGTGAGGTCTAATCTGCCTCCGTGAGCGTAACTTACCGGACTCAGTGGAGCTCTCTTTGTTGTTCATGATGAGGCGCACACACTCCTCCAACCTGCAGGGGGCAATCACACACTCCAGGGCGGCCCAAACTGCAACACTAAAACACGCACACAGACATATAGTCAGTTAACATAGAGGACTGCTTGAAACATGCTACATAAATAAATAAATCAATCATATTTCAGTACAGACTCAGATACTTCTGGGCTTCATGAAATGCCTAGGGGAATGAAAAAAATCAGCAAAGAGGAAACAACAAGCACAGAACTGTCTCATAGACACACACACACACAAACACATTTATGTGTCATTCTCTGAGTTGGGTTGGGCTGAGTTCACCCCCAAAACGCATCGACTTGTCTGTTTCACTCCTCCCCCTACACTCTGTACAACTCCCTTTCACTCTTTCCCTCTCCATCGCTCTCTGTTGCCTAGCTACCATGAGTGTGGGTGTAGAAGTCTTCCCGCATCCTCCCATATCTTCACAAGAGAAATGAAAAGAGAGAGGCAGAGAGAGTGGGTGTTTCTGTAGAAGTGCAGATCAGGGAAAGCAGTGAAGAGTCTATTTCTTTGTCAGCAAGAGCGTGTTTATGTGCACACTTATGTGTAAATGATTGCAAACCTTTGAACATGTACGTGTATATGTAAGAGAATCCTTAAAACAGGTATATAAAATACACAATGATACACTCTAGTGCCAAGGTCCCTGAGGAATCAACGGGTGTTTGCTCACTGACCTCTGAACACACACACACACACAGTGCTCTTTGATCTCAGATGGACAGACAGGCAGCCTTTTTGTAGAGATTCTCTTATGTCTATCTTATCACAGGATTCATACTTCAATATGGGGATTGCCTTTATTCAGCACTATAAAAGGCAGAAAAGGAACAACTGGACTCACAAGACTTTTGTACTCTGTGTGTGTGTGCGTTGGCATGGTCAGTGTTCTATAACTCTGAATTGTTCTGTACTCTCATTCGGTCGCAAAGGGTGAGATACAGAGACTGGAGTTAAGAGAATAGCCTACATGTAACTTCTCTGACAGAGACAGTTCAGCCTGAGATCTCTGCAGGCCACACCAGTGAGAGATGCTTCACTAACCTACACCTAACTCTGCAAATCATCCAATAACAATCTGAGTTGCTGGGTATCGTTGTGTAATATTTGAGATGGAGCAACCCACACCAAGTTTGAATGACAGAATGAGAATCGTTATTGATGATATCTTCTCTGTCCTTTGTCTTTCACACTTTCTAACCGCCAAACAGCAGTAGCGGACGGCGATTATCGCAATTACATCGTGTGACAAAAACCAAACCAAACCAAACAAAAACAAATAAAGTTTAACAACATTTAGGTCTATGTGTGTTGCAGGAAAAAGCTATGACCTTGTTCTCTGGGAGTGTAGTACAGAGGCCGAAGAAAAATAGCCCTCTAGTAAAGCTTCATACAATTTAATCATTACAGAGAACTAATGTTACATAACGTGTAATGGGGTGGGAGGTTTATGGGTTGTGTTTGACCATCTATTAGGATTCCTCATGTCCCAGTCACTGTCTGTGGGTAGTTCCACACCAACTGGATGTAGGAAACTATATTTATAGAATATTCTGATTCTTACATAAAGAGTCCAGTTTGAGAGCGATCGGACGCAATCACAAGTCAAGTTATATTTTAACAAAAGAATGTGACAGGGGTGTTTATCCTGTGTATCTCTAACCACAGGAAGAGTAGAAAGTGAGAAAAATTTAAGATGGTGGGTGTCAAAAATGGTGCTGACATCCATTTTTCTGCACGACTGAATAACATGTTGTTTTCAGGGGAGCTGTCTGAATCATTCAGATCTAACGCCTGTGTAAGTTATTATACTACTATCAGACAAATACCAACACCAGGAGCAAATATACTGCTGATTCAAAACATGAATTCATAGAGCCATCCATGCTCTTCCACTGCTTTAACCTTTAATCAGTGACAGAGAACAACTTTCCAACACCGCGATCACTGTAACTGAATGGAAACTTAGACCACATATCGACAGGAATAATATCAATAACCATCAATGTTTCATTAAATGACAGAGCCTCTTTTTTTCCGGTGATGTAAAAATAATGTTTGTTTCCATTTGACACTTTTTATGGGGACTCTGAAGTGGGCCAGTGTGTTGGTCTTGGAGGATGTGTTAGTTCAGCTCTAATCAAAAATATCCAGCTTCACACTGAGCAGCTGATTGGCAGAGGAACAGATTTAAAGCATGTCCAACAATGACAGAAACACAGATGAGGGGACTAAGCAGAGAGCGAATGGAGGGAAGTCAAAAACACAGACAGAAACGGAGACAGTGATGAGAGAGGAAAGAACAAGTGCAGTGATATCCTGCAAGCAAACTAAAAGATGGTAAACAATGAGTCAGTATATGAGAAAGAGAGAGAGAGAGAGAGAGACAGAGAGAAAGAAAGAGGGAAAGAGAGGGAGCAAGAAAGAAAGAGAGAGAATAGTTACACAGAGCCCCCCTAGGAAATTAGTGTGGCTGAGACAAAGGAATGAAGACGGCGAATAGAAAATAAAATAGAAACAGAAATAGAAAAAGAGAAGATATGGGATTTTGTATCGCTGTCCTTAGCTGCCCCTGCAACTGTCACTTAGTCCTCATCATTGCCATAACTCCACCACACAACAGCACAGTCTCCTGCCGGTTTGCTTGGTTTAGAGAGTCCAGTCCCGCTATGTTCAAGCTCTTAAAAAGAAATCCTCAAATTTTTAAAATACCGCTGCTGAATTTACTCACTGAACAAATTATTGGAGGATCATTGGCTCTGTAGGTAGTATTCAAGACCTGGTGTAAATGTACAGCTATGTAGGGAGTGATTATTTTGTTGACTTGAAACTCAGGCTTAAAGGACAGGTTCAAGTTCTTACCACCTGTTGTATCACTATGCGTAATCTCACAGATAACATATCCAAAGGACATTGTGAGGATAACAAAACAGTGAAAATAAAACAGACAGGCCTGTCTGCTGGCAGACTATAAGTGGATTATGCAGCTCTGTAGTAATATCTGAGTATGTTTCTTGAGATTTTTTGCAGCGTTGCCCACCAGTATCCATCTATCCATGTCAGTAAGCTCTGACTCGTGACAACTGTTCCTCATTCCTACTGCAATTGTCTGGCATTTTCGACACTGCTCCCTTTGACAGATGAACCGATTTCACTGTTTCTGTGCCTGATACACCTGCAATTCAGTCACTAATGGTTAGGGCGTTTTAAAAATCTTCTTTTCTCATGCATTAAAACGTTGATTTCAAGATGCTTTTTACAACAGAAACTACAATTGAAATGGATATGCAATGGGTAGAATCCTTTTTAACTGTGATTTAATTATTTCAAAACTTGTGTCCTTTCTCCTTAGGTGTTTCCTTTTATTTGATTTAACCCTTGCATACCTGCAATACAACACTACAGATATATGATACCTATTTTAAAATTAAGATGGTGAAAAGGTGAAAAACTGGTGAACCTTTCTATTAGGCCTAACCTTGTATCATAGACTCTTCGGGGCCATAAGCAAACCAAACACAAGCAATCATCTCCTCTCCCACTCTGATGTACCTAAACAAAACACTCAGACATGCATGAGTGCGGTAACAACAGCCGACCTACCATACAACAACTAGGGGGATCGAGGGAGGGAGAGAGAGTGACAGACTGAAAGCAACAGAGAGAAAGAGACTTAAGGATGAGGGCAAAAGTATGGATTCCACCGGCCTTCTCATCTTAGAAGCAGGAACAGAAACACTGGACAGAATCTCGTGAACACTGAACACAGGCTATGTCTTAGTTGCTAACTGGGCAGGGTGAATTACTGCCATCCAGGACTTTGAGTTATCCTCTGATTTCAAACAACAGGTCATGCTACTCATTTTAAGAATGGGACATCCTGTCAAGTTCTGTGGCTGGCAGGCAGGCTGGTAGGAAAAGATAGCCGACAATGTCCTGATCACAACACAAACTGGAACCACACAGTCCTGTTCTGACCTACTATAGGCATGGGTGTGAGTGTTTGTGCAGAGATGTTTCACTGTAAACACAGCTCTAAATAACAGGGTGCTGTGAATCATCAGCCTGCCACTTTGAAACATCAGGGACGCGGTGAGGACTTCTACGAGAGGTCAAGAAGAGAGTGAGTAATTACATGGCACACAAACTCACCCGCAGTATGGCCTGATGTGTAAATATGGGAGTTCTGGCAAGCCCAATACTAATTTTGAACAGGTGTGCATGTGGTTACCGGCTCTTAATGCACAACACACACAAATAACATATGAACAAAAGTTCTAAAGAAGCAAGGCACTCATGAGCACACCTACAATGCTGACTACATATGTGGTTACATGTCTACAGTGATTGCATACGCTTAACAGAAGACAGACAGGTCATATTCAAGTTGGGATAAGGCAACATTCCAGACTCACTGTATGTGTGCATGTGAATATCTAATGAAGGATAAGCATAAGCCAAGCAAAAATCTTTAGAGATGCAGATACGCAAACACCCACACAAATGAGAAGTTATCTGCGCTTACTCCCCTGTAACACTACACCCCCGAGTCTTGGCTTAATTAGCTAATGTAGCGTACACCATTACACATACACAGTGGATCAGGTAAAGAAACATTAGCCAGCTTCATTAGGTCCGTTGTATGAGCGACAAATTTCGCTCAATCGGCCTTTGTTAATATATTTAATTACAGACTATAACTCTATATAACAGACGATAACATTCAGAGGACTAAACTATCCTGTTTTCTTTCTGCAATGTACATTACCATTCCGAAATTACAGAACATCAAGTATTGAATTAGTGCATTCAAGTATTTTAAAAAGCTTGGGCGGTTCACTTGGGGTAACCACAAAAAGGAGTTAGGTGTTACTCGGTTAGGAGTCGTAATAAGTGAGCTACCAGTAAAACGGCAGCTGATCAAAACCAGCTGTTGTCAAAAGAACCGTCTTAAACCGGCTAAACCGTATCGGACCAAGCCAGCATCATCTCCAATAAGCGCCCAAGAAATTTCGTACTCACCCCAGACTGACGATCTCAGTATGACTGGCAACTGGTAAGAGTGGTTCGGTCGCGATTAAACTACTCATTCAATTCAACTAATCATTCAGTGCGCTGGAGAAAAAGGTATGGTATTAATTTAGGTTCAACAGATCGCTGAAGGTTCTCCACCATAACTGACAGCTTTCACTGGAGATAACCCCATCTGTCAAATCCAGCGGATAAGCGGCAAGCTATTATATGACTATAGACCTGTACTGTGTTTTGTAAATGTTGTTTCTCACACAAAATTGTCTTGTTGGCCTTTATTTAACAAATACCAGTCTGAACCTGAGTCGAGCGTAGGCGAGCCCTACGGCCGCAGCCCCCATCACCGCCGGATAAGGGATCGATTCCCCCACCCTACACTGCACCGACAGAGACCATTTTAAGCACCCTTGCTGCTAGCAGTCTCGCTAACCAGCTAACCATGTATCCGAATAAAAACAAAGCAAACAGAGAGGCGAACAGGTCAAAGAAACACTCATAGACACCGAAGTAAAGCCGCGGGAACCACCCCATGTGCTGATAATGTAAATAGTAATGCCGTCGCAGAGTAAAAACCCTATTTCTTTATCTAAACACCGCACTTTGGCTAGCCTGGACATCAACTGCTGCTTCCATGCATGTTGTGGGGAAAGAGCAGCACAAACAACAATATTTACTACTGCTCGTTCGTGTGGTAGCACGTCGAGCGTACCCCAATGGTGGTAATGGGCATGAATTGCTGTAAATACTGGAATAGGACTAATATACTGGAGAGAGAACAAGCTTCGAGTGCTCCCTTACCTTCCGCCTTCTCAAACGCCGCCATCTTCTTCTGAAGACTGACGTCAACGCGCAGACCAAGAGAATGACAGTAATAAGACAGAGAGGGAGAGATTGTCGGATTATAAAAAGAAGAAAGTAGGGAGAGAGGGGAGGGATGGGCAGGTTATAGAAGAGTAAAGCCAAAAAGGGAAACAATGACAATATTGAGAGTGTGCTCTGCAGGGAGACGCGGGTCACCGGCGAAATGAGAGAAGAGTTGGTAAGGGAATAGCGGCAGGTGACAATGCTAATTAAAAGTGGAGAGCTATGGAAAGGAGCCTCAGGAAAAGGGGGCAAAGTCGAAAGATAACACAAAAAAAGTTTACAAGATTGACTGACACAAAACCAAACATAAAAATTACAGTTATAGATATATAGATTATAGAATGTTAGAAAGGATACAATATGTCTCTTGGCATAGGTCTAAACTGAAGGTTTTCTTCCTAGAGTGACTATGTATCATATGAAGGTTCCCGCTCACTTTTCTCCATCGCAATCTCAGTGGTTCTTTGACTTTCAGTGAATGCAACCAACAGGCCCATTTGTTAAATCACTGTAGCTTGAATATCAGCATTTAAAAATCAACAATTTATTGTCACTTAATAGACTGGAGTTAGGAGCAAACGGTCAATCATCCCCCAGATCAACTCTGGTCTCCCACTCCTAGTCCAGACTCAGCAGCTTTCCAATGTCTCCCCCTGTTGGTAGTTGCCAATTTATGATCCAACAGAATTGCGTGGTTGTAACAATAACTACAGCACTGTAATATAGTAAATCCTGGTAACCGTGGGAGACAAAGAAGAAATCCTTACCCTGACAGTTAAAAGCCTTCTGCAAGATGTCTGTTACACAAAGGCTGGATTTTGGTATTTGTTAGCTCAGGGTATTCCTTTAGCTATGGCGTCTATGAGGTATTGTCACCACAATAATCCTCATATTCATGGTAAAACTATAATGACTGCACTTCAACATAAACTTAAAAAAAAAAACCCTGAATATCTGTCTGATACTGTAAAAGAGGTCTGAAAACAGAAAAGAGGTTCGCAGAGGTGCAGATTAAGAAAATATGTTTTATTTGTATAAAATTCTTGCATAGCATCAGTCGCCTGTGATGGAGATTAGAGAGCAAAGAGAAAGACAGAAGAGGACGTGGGATATTGGAGCAATATGGCTACCAATAAAAAATTTAAATTCTCAAATACTTCCAATTTCAGTCTACCAAACAATAACTATACTTTAAAAATTGGTTCATTCAAAATAAGGAAAATAAAAATGACCAAACACCATACAGGCAATAACTTTTATGGGCTTAACAAAAAGTGGCAAATAATAGAAAAGATGCATAACAGAATGTTCCATTTCAATCTTACAACAAAATAGGTTCTTGTTGATATCCGTAACCATGACAACAGTAACCCATTGTTAATTTCCTGGCTTTTGAGCACAAAAAGGGGGAAAATATATCTACATAGAGGTAAGGATCTCAAGAAACTGCTCTCAGTGGGAGTATCTTACAGGGGACTGATGACTACACCAATGACAAAATGAAATGTCTTTACTTGATTTAGACTATAAACAGTGACAAGTATGAACAACAGTATTTGGATCACTTGTGACAGAACTGTCAAATCAAACCAGAGCATATCAAGGTTTTCATGGGAAATGAGGCTACAGAACAAGCACAAATGTAATCAATCTACCTATAGTGGTCAGAAATGAAGGAAGGTTAAAAAGTGCTAGCACAAATATGCTCACACACATTATTTTTCTGTAGTGTGGCTCAATTACCCAAAGACCTGCAGACATACTGACTACAGCTGTAAACAACTTATAGAGAACATTTTTAAGTATGCAAAAATATGCATAAAACCCTCAGTGTGTTCAGAAACCGGTAGAAGAAATAACATTTTAAAAACGGGGATTGGGTACAGTTTGAGGGCAAGGAGAAACAGGAGAGTCCAGGTGAGTCGGAGTTGTCGGGCTCAGCTGCTAATTGTTCTCGGACACAGAGGTCACATGCCCTGCCTGATGCTCTGAATGATCTGGAAGATAGCTGTGAGAGGAAGAAAAGAGGGGTTTATTTAAATACATTTCTATTTCCATTACATTTATTCATTTAGCAGATGCTTTTATCCAAAGCAACTTCCAAGAGAGGTAGAATACAAAATAAGCATTTAGTCATTAGGGAGCTGTCTGTTGCATAAGTACCACAGCTAAATTCAGCATTAAATCAGACACAAATACAAGAGATAAAGTAAGAGCCTGGTCTACAAGTGGGTTAACAGCCCCCATAATATAAAATATTCATGTAGCCTACCTCAAGAATCAAGTATCACAAAAATAAGTGGTAAGTAGTACCAGTTATAGAGGGAAGGAAATTTAGATCGTAAAAGTACAGTAGTAAAAGTGCATCACGATAGTCATATCATAAGGGCTGCAGCTAATATTTACTTACTTTCTAGGGTGTAAACATGTAGCCATAGTTCCATATGCAAATTCATATGGTCAGATATGTAAAAATATGTAAACCACTCAAATAGAACGGGTAAGTATCAGCCTATGTATGACAGCTTCTTAATTCTTTCACCATGAAGCAATTTTTCAGACATTAATCATAACACAGGACAACAGACACAAAGAGACAGGTTGTATGGTCCTGCTCGATCAAACCCAAGGTAGCTTACCTGATCCGCACACCACAAACACAAAGAGCGCCAGTAGCCATGGGCCCACCGGCGACTTGTCCTCGTTTACCACTCGCTATATAGGAAACACAAATCCCGACAGTTAAACTTTGCGTCTCTGAGTCGCCGAATACACGAATAATTAGTGGCCAGTTCTGGGTCATACATGTCATTGTGCTGCACTTAAATAGCTCAAACGGCAAATTATCTAACCTGCTATGGGACTATTACACAGCACTGCATAGCCAAGCGGGGGGACATCAGTGATGTCACACATTTTCTGGAGACGTTATGCGTTAGCTCCTAGAAACACCTATTCATTTTCTGCGGCTGGTCGTTGTGACAAAGTGAAATGAATACTACAGTTTCAAAGTTTCATCCTACTGGTCACACAAAGCGTCCTTGATATTTTACCTCCTTTAGTGTAAATACTGTATTCATTTAGCATGTTTGAAAGATATTTGGCTAATTCAGCTACGAGCTAACTGGTTGGCTGGTGGAGTATCATTAGTCAAAGCTAACTTAACTCATCAAGATTACAGGTTATTGAGCCAATGTTAGCTAAGGTTGCATCGCCATATGTGCCATAACAGACATCATTATTGCACTCAGCACTACACCCTGAATAAAGTCGACAGGGATGACATTTCCCATTGATCATATCGTTAAATGTTTACTGAAAATGTTTGCTACCGTGGTTTTCTGGACGTGGCCGCGTTGTGTGATTGTCTTGCTGTGTTTCTCGTTGGCTACTTTCATCCGCTGTACTGCCGACATTGTCCAAGATTGTACACCGGGCAAATGACCAGTCACAAAACAATACTGACAGTAAAAACTGTAAAAAGCGCACGTGGTTTATGGTGAAAATAAATAAGCGTTATCTCTGAAACGCTGACGTTCCTTTGCAGTATTAGCAGTCAGCAGCACTACTGCGACAGCTGCTCTACCCGTCCCACAGAAATCAGAAGAGACCTAGAACGGAAGGGTCCTTGCGTCATCAGTGGGGTCCTATTGGCCAACCGTGGCACCACAGACAAATGGCCGACGCGGCCCAAAAAGGCTGGTTCTCACTGCGTTCAACTTGTAACTTTTCAGATTTTTTGCAAAATGTGGCAAGTATTGCATAATCACCTTGGCCTGTAATGAGAAATAAACCATACATCTTAATGGAATCTTAATGAACTTTTGTCTTTTAAAAATTTACGTCCGCGAATAAAAATAAACACAACCAGAGACGTCAGGCCAAGCAAACTGTTCATGATAAATGGCACAGTAACGTTTACAGCCGTTGGGCCAGCTCCGTGATTTAAAGGTTCTATCATGTCTAATCTCGACAGTCTGTCAGTATAGCCTGTCCACCCAACCCTACCGGCCTCGGTCGCTCGCTCTCTCTCTCTCTCTCTCTCTCTCTCTCTCTCTCTCTTTCACACACACACACACACACTCTCTCTATAATTATCCAATTATGCCTGTGTAGTA
The DNA here is from genome assembly GCF_902362185.1 of Chanos chanos. Lineage (NCBI taxonomy): Eukaryota > Metazoa > Chordata > Actinopteri > Gonorynchiformes > Chanidae > Chanos > Chanos chanos. The sequence continues at coordinate 36,833,647 of NC_044499.1, read as the reverse complement.
ACACAGGCGAATCTGCATTTGAGGGGTGTTTGCTTGTAAATTATTTGTGTGAACTTTTAAACCAGTTTAAGCAGCTGAGGAGAAACAGTCTACAAATGTGTATGCAAGTATGTGAAATAAGGGTATGGGATACATATTAAAGATGTGTTTCATAGCCAGACACAAAAAGAGCTCTTGCCCTGATCCATGGTGGGCAGTAATACATTGCTCTTTTTAAGTACCTTTTTTGGTTATCTGCTCTTTATTTAGGGATTTCCAGTTTGGACACTTATTACTTTCACTCCACTATATTTCAAAGGAAAATATCTTATTATTGGCTACACTAGAGTTTGGCAACATCTCTTGTTCCTAATTACTTTGGACAAAAAAAAGACTGTCTAAAATACCAGGTATTACACAAGACTTGAGTGCTTACATTCATTATAACAACACTTGGACATTTTACAATAGTATCAGTCCACTTTGCAGGTGTGTTGATATAACTAATCTGAAAAATGTCTAACTACATTAGTATCTGACAACCGCTCAAATATGGACACATTTGTGAAAATCAGCTTTAGAAATCATAGTCAGTCATCTCAAATTAACATTTCTTGATAAACAGCCTTGATTATAAAACTGTTGTATAAAAGCAGCATCAGACAGGGGGCACTGCTGTTATGCATGTTCTTTTTTATTTTTTTTAACCTGGCTATAGGGTAACAGCAGGCTACATCAGAGCTATTTCTTCTCATTTGCATTTATTTTCATTTTTCAGATCCATAAAATGTGTCTATTCATGTGATCATCAGTATGCGTAAGTTTTTAATACCTACTAAAAATCCCGAAAATATAATGTATGCCAGCTTTTTAGAAATAAATCTTAAAAGGAAAGTTTTCCGCTTCTCAAATCCTGTTCATTTCATTTCTGCAGCCACTCTCATTAACAGAAATTGTTCACCTGCATGTTGACTACTCATTATAATTTCCATTGACACTGATGTCAGATTGATTTAATGAACTTATACTAACAGATCTGCGTGCTCAAAATGACATTAGAGCCCTCACACGTAAAATGGGTACATTAGACAAGATGAGCGATCATCTAATTGATCTGATCGAATCACAAAATTAATCTAATTAAAAAATATTATGACAACATTATAACCACTATGCATCACAGTACTTTTACTGTTGATACTCAGGTACATTTGAAAGCAAGATCTCTTACACTTTAACTCAAGCCAAACTTGAAATTTTAGGACTTCCACTTCTACTAGATTTGCCTTTTACTAATGGTATCTCTATTTTCACTCAAGTACAGGATTTTTGTATGTTGTCCACCAGTGACTTAGACAGTCATAACTCTGTACTCTCCCCTCTCAAGATATATCTTACTTGGAAGCGTTTTTTGTTGTTGTTTTTTTGGGGTTTTTTTTTCCCAGCCACAGTCTAACATATCAGGGTTAAATCTGATATACCAGTATCACAAGACTTGCTGAATCATTGGCATCCCCAACCTTTTTGCTTGAAAATATGTTTATTTGCAAATTCTGGTGAATTTCACTAGCCTGAAATCACCTTATAATTTATAGATCTTATTTTCCACAAAAGTCATAGTACACATTTCTGGAGAAGAATCTGTGAAACATTTTGACTCAGTTTTACATGTAAGTAAACTAAAGGGTAGCCTAATTGAAAGCTCATACATTTTAACCATACATACCCAGCTGTTTGCATTAAACTGTAAAGAAATAAATAGATTTGGAAAAAAACACACAAAAAATGAATAATAACTGTAAAAAATATATAAATAACATAAAATGGCACAAAAAATATATTTGTTCATTATTCTTTAATATATACATTTTTGTGTACTTTTTGGAATATGGCATGTTTATTCCTCCAAGAAAGTAAACTTGCAAAAGCTCAAGTAATAACTTACTTTAGCTAGCTGTTTGCTCATTATTTTCTTTCTTGCTGTTCATCTTCAAAGTACCAGTAAATAATCTAGAAATTTCTACCCCTAAAGTATATATACATTGTTAATACATGCAGTGTCATTTTATTTAATTCAAGTCTAATCTCTCATAATCCCAGTCCATGTGAGCTACCAACATTGCGTGAAAACAGTAATGAAACCTCCCTGTTAAAATAAAGCAAAATTCTTTCCAGCAGAACTAATTTTTATGGTGTAGCTGTGAACTAGGCAACTGCTGTGACTTTGCCGTGGCAATATGTTAAGGTAAATCTGCTAGATGGCCACAAATGTTTTAATTTTTTCAGTTGGCTTAATTAAAGTAAAAATGTATTAATGCTCTTCTCGATTCTTCTTCCTTGAGATGTTTGTAGCAACTGACTGCGTCTTGTGAAATTCTTCGCTTGACTTGTAATCCACGTAAATGTTGTTTTCTGGACTGGCCTTTAGCACTTGTTTACAGACTGTCAGCAAGGCTCCTCCTCATTTGAGTTCTTTGATTACCATAGTAACAAATTTTAAATTACAGTCAGGTTTAAGTGAATTACTAAAGCTGTTTTCAAACAGCAAGACTTCACCTTGGTTAGATTGGAAAGGATCTTGGTTAGATAGGATAACTTTTTTCTCCCCTCCAAATACTTCATCTGGTGACATTACAGTTTTATTTTATTATCCTTCTCATAATATTCCAGTGTTGGTCTTTTGCTCTCCTAAAACAATGTTTTATGAATGGCATCAGTAATTAAAAAATAAATAATACTTACACACACAACAAGAAGTTCCAGTTTAAACTCATGTTAAAATTGAGACTGGATCAGAGGACTGAAACCTCTCCATTCTCCCAGTCAGTTTTACACAGTAGTTTCACATTCCACTGACAGTTAAACACAACAGAAATTCTGTCACGTCAAGAGTTACAAAGAGTGTAAAACAACACAGATAAATCTGACTTACTCAACAGTGAGCCAGAGATCATGAAGCACACACACACACACACACACACACACACACAAACGCGTCTCACCCTGAGAAATCTCAGGGCACATCACACACATTTGACTACACCAGACGATTCTGGTGGACTCCTTGGTATAAAGTGCATATTATGGTTAAGATTAGGTCTGATAAAGGTCCTATAAAATCAGATCATTCCAAATGTTCTCTACCTAAAAAAGATAGTTGTACTGCCCGAATGATAGCTGGTTTTGTTGAGGGAATGGTCTCAGATCTAAATTCCTCTTTATCCATTCAAAGTATAAAATGAAAGGATGAAAAGTCAAACTCAGACTCCACCAATCGTGACTCTCCATAAAGAGACAGAGGAATGGGTGTTCATTTGACCTCTGGTGTTCCAGTAGCATGGGATGTCACAGTTCACACCTACAGGAAAGATCAGAAGTGTTATTCATTCGAGACAAAGGTAGAGATTCATACGTGATAACTTGTAACACAGAGATGTGCAATGTGCATGTGTTTACCTGTGTACAGTAGCCTGTTTCAGCAGCCTAATCCACTGATGACTCCAATGCGGTCAACTTTCATGCCAAAACAGCCACGCGCCGCACTCTTCCTACTCCGCCCGCGGAACTTCCTCTGGCGGCTTAAAAAATCTAAGAACAGTCGAGGCACAGTGTTGTGTGACTCCATCCCATGACTCCTTCCATGTAGATCATGTCCTTTCTTTAAGGAGAAGCCAGGGCTGTCAGCTGACCCCTCAGTTATCTCAGACTGGGCCAATAACAGAGTGCCAATTTCAGGTCCAAACAGATCATGAATGATCTATGTTGGAAAACAAAATTGAAATGATATAAATTAAACATAAATGCATGAGGACAGATAACGACAACTAACACCACTATTGAGGTCAACCTTTTGTCTGCCAACAGTGAGTTGAGATGAATCCTGTGAAAATGTGAGAATTTGAGATTTGTTTCTCTGAATTTTTGCACTAATCATTTCATCACAGGGACAGAGACTGTGATATTCTTTATGAGCAAAACTATTAAAATTAAAATTCTTATTAAATTATTAAAGAGTGTGCTGAACTATCTTAAACTTTTTATATATAATTTCCAAATGAAGAGTCACAACATTATTTAGAATTGTCTCTCAATCTAAGATTTGAGCACTGGATGTATATTCTGTATACAGTGCCGAATCAGTCAAATCACTGCTATACATCCTCCCAGTTTAACAATTTAGACAGTTTTAACAGCCATCTCACTTTAGATTATGACAGAAAACAGCTTGGCTTGAGAAAAGTTTACTGGTCAACAAATCACACCGGCCTTTGCTGACCTATGTCATCTACACAAAGTTACAACATCAGACATAGTTGATCAGAGCTGTGACATTAGACTGAAGTCAAGAGGACAGAGCCTTTATTACCTGATGTGAGAGCTGGTTTCACAAAAAGCTAGTAAATGCCACATTAAAACTGTTGCACAGTGTGATTCCATTATTATTAAGACTGAAATTTTCACTCACCTGGGAGTTTGATCTCTGTGGTAACGGCTGGCTGTCTACACTCATGATGATGATGGTGATGATAATAGAGATTGAGAAAAAGGACAAAGAAGAGGTTCTAGAAGATGAAAAAGCCATCTTTGTTAAGGAGGAGGGGGAAAAAAATTCTGAGGTGAATTTTAAAACTTAATAAGTCCAGATTCTTAATGGAGTGCTGCGTTGTATCTCCTCTGTCTTTAAACACACAATTCCAAATCTTAATCATTTGTTTGAATTTTGCTGATTTTTTAGTTCTGCCCTGTATTGAATCAGGACTGGTCAGAAATGGAGGGGAACAGATCACTCTGCCATTTAAAGAGGAGCGCCGTGACGTCATACATTCCAGAGTGTTATCCTTGGAGATCCAAAGTGTATCCCCTAAATCCTCCCCCTCTCCTTCCGTACCACTCCAGGATGGATATCACCCATTCTAATGCACCTCTATATGTGGATTTCCCCAGGCAGAGTAAACCTTAATAGGCTTTTGATTCATTCCTTCTTCCAATTCTCCATTTTCTCCATCACATCTTTGAAAATGCTAATGAAAGCATTTAAACCATTTCAGCAGTGAATTGCTATAGTACAACAGTGTGTGCATGTCTGTGTATGTGTATGTGTCTCCATTTCACAGAATATAACAAATTGAAGCCAGTAGTTTCAGTGTTAAAACTGAAGTGAGCTGGTGCTTCTTGAAGACAACAGAAGTGACTAACAACAACCTCAGTCCGTCAACTCTGACATTAAAACACTAAATGGTCATGGTTTATAAATTACACAGGTAAATATCCTTCGTTGTGAAGAAACAGTTTAATTATTTAATCTCTTTACAGACACTTCTGCTTTTACGGCCTTCACAAACAATCGAAAGCTCATTCTAGACGGTTGCGACCTCTGACCTTCCCAGGGTCCTCCCTCCATAAAACATCCCCCTGGAAACGCTGCACAATTCAGAAACTATTTCCTCCTCAAATCAGGGATAGTGAGGACGCAATAGTTCCACATCGGATGCAAGTTTCCCTAGAGATGACCGCGGGGGGCAGGCCTCTCACCCCGCATTGCAGATTGGCATGAACACAAATGGGAGAGAGACTACAAATCCAGTCTGAAGGTTAGAGTATCACATTTTGCAGAGAAAAATAATTTCAACTATACTCATGGCTATCACTTTAAGACTGAGTCATGTTTTAGTAACAGAACTCCTGGATCTATTCAACTAGAACTAAGGCATTTATAAGATATGACTCTAGTACTAAGAAAGGATGAACCGATGGAAGGTACTCTTCATTTTTGCGTGATTCCAGTTCTACAACTTCAGAAGACCTTGGTACTGTGGGTTTGGCACCACTTTTTACTCTCATGTCTAACACTGGTGGAGACCATGATGCCACAAAAGACGCATTGTGCTTCTTCTACGCCCTTCCAATGTAACGCGAAATACACATAGTACCCATCTGAGCTGTGTGTGTGTGTGCAATGTATGTATATGTATGCATGTGTTTGTGAATGGGTGTGCTTTACCCAGGAATGACAACATAGTTAAAAGCATTAGACTCCTCACCCCTACCAAGCTGATTAGACGCTGCCTGCTCTCTTTGTCCTGGAACGGGTGAGAGAATGATGGATGGGGACGTCCCAAAAGGAGATGATGAAGAGACAAGACTGGAGGGCTGAACTTTCATTTCATCTGCATAGTCACACATCCCTCTGACGCACAGAAAAGTGACCCCACAGAGCGAATGGATCCAGTGCCAAGTGTAGCCCGTAACATTGGCACAATGATACCATAACTCTAGGCCAGCAGTAGCCCCAAACTCTCCAGTTGTAGTGCAAAGTTTGCTACATATGGTAACATCATCTACATATGGTAGCATCACAACTCATAAAACAGTGGCATAGGTATTAAATGAACACATTCACGAGACACTCGCCGACACCTACACATGACTGTCCTACAGGTACAGGGTATAATTAGTTTTTCAGGAAATGACTGACAAGATAATAACACCTGTTAGACACATTATATGCATTTTTTGACTGCAGTTGAACAGGTGAAAATGTACATTCATCCCCTCTTTCCCTTCTTGGTTTCTCCCACACTTATAATCAGTCTCTGACGACATCTGACGCACACGCAGACAATCTAAGCAATACTGTGTGGGCTTCTGGTACACTGAACTCTGACTGAAACTTTATGCCTAATGACCATTGCTAAGCAACTAACTCTCTTAAATGCAAAATCCCATTTTCTTTTCACAACCGTTTCAGCATTGACGTCAGCGGGAGGTGGTGGGGTGTGCCTCTGTGTTTGTATGCACACGCATGCGTCTCCGATTGTATGTGTGTGAGAATCTACTCATGGCGTTTTGATGTACAAATTTATACCAGAAAATCAGTGTGTGAACTGACCGCATCTGGATGCGTGAGTATAGTCAGAGGAGAATGTGCGGAATTTGACTAAAAAAAAAAAGGTTGCCATTTAAATTGAAGTAATTTATCCAATAAACTCAGTTGACCAATGCTCTAACTTTCTGACCATCACAGATGAGGATACAGGAATCTTAGATGTGAAACTGTTGGAGTTAACATCAACATACTGAAGTACAGTAGAGCATATGCCTTTGGAGTACAGATTTAGAATTTTAAAAGATATTGAATGATTGGTTTAGGATAAGAGCTGTCCTTTCAATTGAGCAACCAATGAGTGTAGATTCAATGCAACATGGAATCACAGAGAGGCCAAGATGATCAAGAAATTGACTACTTAAAGTCTGAATGCATATTATTTATTGTTCTGAGAAAAAGAAATACTGAGTTGTGCATTATTTAAACAAACAAAAAAAAAAAAAAGGTAAAATAATTTTATATCTGCAATATCTGAGAGGAAAAGTCGTCCCTGGCTTGAAGAACTAGCTGCTTACCTTGTCTTATTTTTGTTTTTCTTTTTTCATATTACAGTAAACAAGAGTTACACTTAAATATATAACAGCATGCTCTGAATCCTTCAAACCAGCACCCCATAAACACAGATTCACTTCATACATTTTATGTTTTCCCCCTACTGTTCCACCTGTTCCAGCTCTACTATACACACAAAGACACAGGCACACACACGTGCACACATACAGCTCTCCCTGTCACTATTAAGGTTTCACTGGGGTTGATGGAAGAGAAGAGGTCCAAAATCAACCTGTCCCGGGTTGGATCCATCTCCCTTACTGAGGAACGGGGTGTTTCGTGTTGTACCCCTCTGCCCACATGAGAGTTTCTCACAGCAACTACACACAGTTACACTCTCATCACCATCAGACTCCTCCCACCTATGAGGCAGAGGTCAATTCACCTTTTGGAAGCTGACAATTTTATACATACTTAGAGAGGAAGATGCACACACAGACACCACACCTTCGAGTATATTTGTTGTACTGACAACTCTTGGCCAGATCGTTGGGAGAACTGTCCTCATCAGCAAGTTTTACAGCACAGTGGATGAACACCTGAGAGAGACATTTTTTTTTTTTACATTTCACCACAGTTATAGCGTCATGTATCTGTCTCTGAAAATGCTGATGGCCACATTAAGTGTGTGCAGTTTATAATTTTTTTAAAATATAAATTTAACAGTTAGTTTAACTTGTGTATGTGTGTGTACACGTACATGCACACTGACCTGGTCAGTTTGCAGGTGTTTGAACTGGAATGTCTGGATTTGAACTTTCACTGATGTGCCAGAGTCAGACTGAAGGAAACGAGAGGAAGAGACCTGGCTATCCACCAAACACCTGACACACACACACACAAAAGCAAAACTTTATCACTTAAATCAAGACACATTAAAGAACACTAAAAAAAACAAACAAAAAAACCAAACACACCACCACATATTCTCTCTCTCTTTGAATGCCAACCTCCATTCCAGGCCCCGGCCCTCTCGCCCCTGTATCAACCTCTCTCATAACCCTTCAGTTCCTGCCCCCAGGTGGAAGACAATAGAATAACACAGCCTAGTATAGCTACTGGTAAATCTACTGCAAACATCTTTTTACTGTATATTCATAGCACCGTGAAAGGCAACTAATTCAATATTGTTAGTGATTATAAGCAGGGGAATTACAGGGCCAGTATTCCAACTAATCTCTCCAGTTTTGGATGACTGGATACGAATTCCAACAATAATCAACAGGCCAGTGTTCCCAGTCAGTCCAATAAGAACAACCCCTCTCTCACCCATAGTCCTGAATGATTGGATAAGTGATCTCCCAGCTCCCATTTCTGGCAGGTGTGGCCACACAGCTGTCAATGAATAATCTGAGGTGGGCGTGGCCATAGAGGGTGACAGACGCCTGCAAATTCAACTTCTCACCAAGATAAAATACTCTGGAATCTGAGGGAGCACTCCAATCATCTGCAAGACACACACACAGCGCAATCACAATCCCTTGAAGTAAACCATGTTCCAAAAAAAAGAACTGTACTCTTGTATGAGTGAGCATGAATATTGACAGACATCTGCATGTGCACACACACACACACGGTATTGAAAACAACCTGTCATTATGCTGAGGGAGAAGTCAAACTGGCCATCCATCACTCTGAGCTCTGGAGTATGTGATAAGGCAATCAGGGACATTCTTACATCATGACTGCTTGGCTCATCATCTCTAGGCAGACACAAAATACTCAGCAGGGTCTGTGTCAAACTTCTGTTTCCTGTTTGAGGTCAGTTCTGTTACGCAGACAGGAGTGGTAACTACATGAAAATCTATTAGCTGTTTCAGTGTTTACCTGTTCGACAAGTGCACAATCATCAATTACTCTTCAAGCTGTCTCTACGGATTTGGTCACAAATGACCATAACGCAGAAATAAGCTTCCCCTTGCTAGATATGGGATGAAAACTTAAGATACTAATTTTTTAGATGCTCAGTTTGTACTGTTATTGATGACACATGGACTCAATATAATGAGCTAACAAGAGATTCACAAGTATTGCTTTGTGACACAATTAGGTTTTTTGACCCTTGTTTTCTATTGCACAGAATCAATGCCGCTTACAGATATAATCACTCGTAACTGACCAGTCTAAAAACTTCAATCATATGCAGCTATCCAGCACCTAATTTTACTGAAAAGTCTTGAAAAGAAGGAGAAGATTTAGATTATATATATATATATATATATATATATATATATATATGTGTGTGTGTGTGTTAGCTTTATACTATACCTGGGAGAGTGGCAGTGAACAGAAATGAGTTTCTTCAATTTGGTGCCTGTGCTTGAGATGTAATACAGAGAGTTGGTGTACACAAGCTGACCACCTATTATCTGTGACAAAGAGAGAGCAAGGGACGGGCTGCAACAAAGTAGCAGTCTCAGCATAAAGCTGCTTTGAAAGGTGACGTCCTGAATGATAGGCAGAAACTAACAAGTAATGCCAAGCTATACCTTCATTTCAGTATGGAGTGGCCTACTACAAGCAATAAACTTCTGGTGTTGATGAGGAAATACGTTTCCTCCATGTATGCTATTCCATCACAGAACGTATTTTGTTCTGAATAGTCTACATAAGCCAGGAATAAATCAGAGATGTAATTGGGGATCACAAGACCGCAGCTCACCTTCAGCTCCGTTCCACAAGTGTCAAAGCCGTAAGTGAAAGTGACAGATGCCTCGGTCTCCCCGGTGCTCTTACAGTCGTTACCGAGGATTAACTGCTCTGGCTTTATTTTCGCTCTCATGGGGCCCAAATAATCTTTCGGAACAGCAATATGGACCTCATGATCAGTACAGACTACTGATATTAGCTGCGTACCGCGCGAAGACGACACACGAGGTCGCCGTGAACTCACCACTCCGCTGCCGTAGCTTCTCAAAAGCTTTTCGTAGTGGTTTAGAGTCAGTTCAGTGCTGGTAGCTGAGCTGAACGTAGGTGTAAATGTCAGATCTCTGGCCGCGACGGTTAGTGTCTTGCTGTCAGTCAACAAAACACTTAACAGAAGTATAATGTAACCCATGACACACAGGACTGTTTCATGTGATTCACATACGTAAATTACCTCCCAGATCCTGCGGTTTTTGTCTTTTTTTTGGTTGCTTATTCAGGTCTTCCCTAGTCATGACAGCATGAGCACGTCGTCAGCAATGTATTTTCCAATCCACAGCCCATTTTACATGCAAATTACCGAAATTGAAGGTGGGTTGTGGATTGAGATTAATTACCCAATTAGTCGGCTAATGAAGTCTGCTATCGAATAAAGCATTGTCACTGCACTTTAAGTGCTGGTTGGTCACAGGCTGTATTTAGATAAATGTTAAAGTGACTTGTAAACGTTTGTTTCTTGTAAACGTGTAAATTTAGTAGAAGGCTCCGGAGTTCAAATTGTATAACCTTTAATTAACCTCAAATCTAGACCACAGTGCCTGAGGATTAAGTCTCACCATAGTGAATTAGGTTTTGATGATCTTTTAAATAATTGTTATTAATACAATAACTTAATATGTTATCCTGGAACATTTGGAACTGAACCATATCAGTGAAAGGGCTGATCAGGGTACGGTCTAATAATTTACAGTTAAATGTCTTTTACTACAAATGAAGTTTCAGTTAACTCATTTAACACTACGTCTCTTTTAAACCAGTGATGACAGTAACCATAAATGACAAGGAATCATAGAGGTTTCTTTTTTTTATTTCAAAAAAGTGGAATTAGTTCTAATCAGAGACTGTAGATGTTGATTAACATTTAACCTCCCCCAACACACAGTCTCGGTCAGAGTGTACATGTCTTTGTAAAGGTGTTTCCGTTAAGGGGAGAGTGGGTAGTTGTGAAGAGGAATGAAGGACTGGAAAGTTCAGTTCAGATTTTGGGGTGACGGAAGTCCTTTCCGGCAAACTTGGCTTTATCTCCAAGTTCCTCTTCAATCCTACACAAAAAGAAACAGAGAGAAAATGCAAACAGTGTGTAAAAGGGCTTTTTCAGCTATATAAAGGATTCCCTCATGTCACACTTATGAGTTCATTGTACTGACCTCATCAGCTGGTTATATTTGGCCAAACGCTCAGACCTGCAGGGGGCGCCAGTCTTGATCTGTTGGAACAGGGAGGGGGAGACAGATCAGTGGAGGAGAAGGATAACAGACAGGTGTTCAATCCATGAAACAGAGTTGTTAAAGTGTTTCAGAATGGAAAGAGGAAGTCCAGAGTCCAAAGACATACCTGTCCAGTGCAAAGTCCCACAACAAGGTCAGCAATGAAAGTATCCTCAGTTTCACCGGAGCGATGGCTGACCATCACACCCCAACCGTTAGACTGAGCCAGCTTACAACTGTTACACACAGAAGAGGAAAATAAACTCATTTTCACCATGTTTGTCTGTAAAATACTTACTCTACGTCTCTGTTCTTTCCTGGCTAACAATCTACTAGTGTGTGAACGATGGCCTCTGTAGTAGCATTACTGAGGGAAGATCCTACAAATAAATTTTTAGTTTGGCACCATTGGTTTAGCACCATGAATTCAGCACCATAAATTTTTATTTTAGCACCATGTGTAACCACAGCCTGAGGGAGATAGTATATTTTGGAAGGGAGACAACTTTGAGTTCTTGGCTGAAATGGGTGAGGGAACTGTATACTCACGCCTGGATTGACTCTGTAACACTGCCAATCTGGTTGACTTTAAGCAGCAGGCAATTGCAGGCCTTCTTCTCACAAGCCTGCTGGATACGTTTGGGGTTGGTCACAGTCAGATCATCTCCCACCACCTGGATGTCCACTGAGCCAGTGAACTTGGTCCAGTTTTCCCAGTCATCCTGGTCAAAGGGATCCTCAATAGACTGAACTGTAGAACAAGAGAGAATCAGAGGAGCGGTACTGAGTGAATGTTTACGCACAGAGGAAATATTAAGAACTGTTTATAATGTTTGTAAATGTATGTGTTACCTGGGTAGTTCTTGATGAAGCTCTTGTACAGGTCTCCAAGCTGCTCTCCAGTGATGTAACGGTTGGGGTCATCAGGAGATTTGAAGTCCAGGTCGTATTTTCCACCTTTGTAGAACTCGGAGGCAGCCACATCCATACCAATGATGATCTTATCAGGATAGCCAGCCTTCTCAATAGCAGATTTCAACAGTTCCAGAGCTACAAACAGCAAGAGAGAAAAAAATCATACATATCTGCAATTCATATATCTAACATTTTACACAAAAGTTACAGGAGACTCAACCTGCAAACAACAAAAGTGGAACATTCTAGAAGAACGCCTAAGGCACATTCCTGTGGAACAATCTTCAGTTTTAGCTCAAAATTATCAGGAAAATGGAAAAGTTCTACTGAAATACCATGGAGATTTGGGGATGAAATGTGCTGTAAATCACACACACTCATACACACAAACACACTCTGTCTCCATACCCTCATTGTTCTCCAGGATGTTGGGAGCGAAACCACCCTCGTCACCAACGTTGGTGGCGTCCTTGCCATATTTAGCCTTGATAACACTCTTCAGGTTGTGGTAGACCTCAGCACCAATGCGCATAGCCTCATGGAAGTTGGCTGCTCCTACAGGGAGGATCATAAACTCCTGCATAGCCAGTTTATTACCAGCATGAGAGCCACCGTTAATCACATTAAATGCCTGCAGTGAGGAGGGAGGGGCAGAGAGAGAGAGAAAAATGATAAGATGTGAGGGGGCAGAGAGAAACAATGGTGAAAATTGTTTAGAAACCACACTTGCTCTTGTTCACAAACTTTATGCTTTTTTTGTACACTGCTCCAGATAAAATCTGTGGAATGTAATTGCAAATCTAAACAAAACATCATTAAACAGTCACACAAACACGCAGTCACACACTCCACATACAGGCACTGGCAGGATGACGTCCTTGTTGCCGGCAAGGTCAGCAATATGGCGGTAGAGAGGCACGCCCTTCTCAGCGGCACCAGCCTTACACACGGCCAGGGACACACCTAGGATAGCATTAGCTCCAAACTTGGCTATGGAGAGAATGAGGAAACAGGAGAGATTGGCAGTGACCCTTCCAGAATTTCTCAAGGTAGATCACAAAAATATTGTGTAAACACTACTTTAGACAAACCACAGACAAAGTCTTAAGTGTTCCCTTATGTTTATCTCTGTGTGCGTGCGTGTGTGTGTTTTTATGTGTAAGAGTATAAAACTCACATTTGTTCTCAGTTCCATCAAGCTCCAACATGAATTTATCAATCTTCTCCTGTTCGACCACACTCAGCTTCTGCTCAGAGAGAGAGAGAGAGAGAGAGAGAGAGAGAGAGAGATGTCTAAGACACTGACTTCTGAAAAGGCATTGCATTTACTCACAGTTTTACATTAGTGTAATGCTTTACCTTCTCGATCAGTTTGGGAGCGATGTCTTTGTTGACATGCTCTACAGCCTTCTGGGTACCTGAGATGCAAGGGGACTAAATATCTTCATCTGCTTTACATTATATATAACCAGTAATGAGTACAGGAAAGTGTGTGTGTGTGTATGTGTGTGTGTGTGTGTGTGTGTGCCCGCGCGTTTTTTTCTGGTACCTTTGCCCAAATAACGGCTCTTGTCTCCATCTCTCAGCTCAAGAGCCTCATGGACACCAGTGGATGCTCCGCTGGGAACAGCAGCCCTGAAACGGCCTGAGACAGAGAAGTGGATTGATATTGAATTATCCGATCTTCAAATAATATTCAATATAACACATAAATGTACACATAACTGAAAATGTGTGTGTACCTTTGGCTGTGTAGAGGTCAACCTCAACAGTGGGGTTTCCTCTGGAGTCGAGGATCTCACGAGCGTGAATCTTGGTGATGGACATCCTGACTGAGGGAGACAAGGATAGGGAGAGAGGAGAAGGAGAGAGAAATCAAAACTGACCTGTGAAACTAAAAGAACATGCTCATCCCTGTTGGTTTTATGACACTGTATGTGGGTGTACTGTATATGCTTATTTATGAGGGAGATGGACTTGTTTAACTGTATATGGAGCTGTGGAACTAAAACGACTAAAGCAGTAGCCCTGTTCACCTCTGCTCTTGTTAGACTGGATTGCAGACACAAGCCACTGATGCACATAAATGCACATCGCAGCTGTCCACACACACACACACACACACACACACACAAAGCCCTTCTTGGGTGCTCCGTTAAGGAGCACTATTAATAGTGTGGCCAGTGGAGTCAAGGGGGCTTAGCATGTTCGTGTAAAAGTGACCACATGTCCATTACCATGGTGTTCAGTTTTGTAATTTATCTTCCAAATTAACTAAACATCCACATTACTCGTCAAACACAACTGTCAAGCCATACTGATCACATTATAGTGTATATGCCTACTTGTGCATGAACTGCACATGTAGTCTGTCATATCTGTGAACCTTAATGACCTTTTCAGAGTGCTGGCTAATATCTGACCTTTGTAAGAAAGCCCTGTGACCTTACTGTATTACAGTAAAGACAGCTGCAAGTGAAGATGAGAATTTACACACACACATACACACACACACTCTTCTCTCTCACTCATCAACAAGATATTATCTCATGAAAGAGATTATGGTCTACAGAAAAGAGAAGAGAAAGAGAAAACGCTGCTTCTGTTCAATGCAGAGCAAAACTGACAGTGTCACATTAACTCTGAAAGTGTGTATTGTGCTACAATGATGAGTGTTGAATGGTTAACTGGCCTTGGTCATATCTTATCCAGATTCAAGGGACAAACTATTAAAAAGAAATGTTAAACAAAACACACACATACTCAGAACCTTGGTAAGTGGTGAGAGTACACTGAACAAAGACGTCAGCACCGTGCATATTCTCTGTGTCAGTTACCCCCTGACCCCTGAAACTCACAAACCCACACACACACACACACACACACACAAACATTCTCCTGACACAGTGGTGACACAGACAACAGGCGGACAGTTTTGACTATGTGCCCTTTTAAAACACAAAAGGCCAGAAGCAAGAGGACTGATACGTACATGCACTCTACCCAGCACTGTCTTTGACCTATGAGGAATTAATGTCACACACTTTTTAAATCCCACCCTACCTCTCCATGAAACTAAAGTGGGAACAGAGCAATAGTGCAGATGTTGAAGTACATTTAGCTGGATAGGAAATTGTCTTGAACTTCAGCCATATTTACTGCTTTGAACCATTGTGAATACCTTCAGACTTATCATGTGCAAAAACTTTCTGATATAGCATGCATCTTTAAAACAATGGCCCATGTGAATGACACTCACAACTCAAATTTGCAGATAATCTAATGCAGCATTAATGTCAAGGTCACAGTTCTCAGACAACACTGAAGACATAATTTCAGAAAATGTTGGATTAAGTTATAAAGAGAACTAGAGTGAGTCCAACCTGAAAGGTTAAAGTTATATTTTATTTTATTGGACCATTTAAGGACTTGGGCAACAGTGAGAGCGCTTCTGTGCGTCCACTGTGAACATGGGCCAGTAAGGAACTGAGGAAGTGTAAAGTTAAACCTTGATTCTAATCCAGTGTTTTTCCTGGCAGTGTTCTGTGACGGTTAAACTATTTGGAAGGAAATTAAGATGCACTGTGCACTTGATTTTTTTGTACGTTGCCAACTTACTTTTCACTAAGGTTTTAAAAGTGATAAATCGATACAACATTCGAAAAAAAAGTAAGCCTGTTGTTGACTGGTATTTTTCTTATCATCAGAAGTCAACTCCAACTTCAACGACGAATCCCCATTGTCTCTTATCGATCCTCGACTTACAAGCATGCAAAATATTATCACAGAGGAACAAGGCATCACACACTACACACGACACTACATTACATCAAAGGTTACTGCGGTGAGGCAATAATGCGCTCACTCGGTGTACTTTAACCGTTTGTGAAGACAGACATTAAATTTGGCAATATTTGCAGTAAAGAAGTGGAAAACATCCCGGATGGATTGTCTGGAGTGAGAGCCGTACTGAAACGGGACGTCTGATTTAATCTTACGGCCAACCCATTAAATCTTAATTCTGCGAAATGCACACGAGTTGGAAAAGTACCCGGAGCCGCCTACAGTAACCCATGCCAGTACATGATATAGCCTAACCTCCGATCATCTTCAACCTTGCATTTCAGCCTAACAGTTTTGTTCCAGTTTGCATGACATTACTTTTTGTCAAATGTTGGAGAGATGGCAGTTTTGACTTGGAAGCCGAGAACACTGCCTCATTAGATCATTTTTTAATTGTATTCCGGAACCGTGAAGGTCATACACTAAAAGACACTGTTACAAAACTACAGCAAGTTTTACATTTGTTTAAGCGCTGAAGCTTTCCGTCTCACATCTATTTAAACTCTTTAAGAGTCTCAAAAGACCCAACTCCTCTTCCCCAGACACGTATTTTATAAGCGGTAGAATATATATCTCCAAGGACAAACGAATGAAAGTAGGAAAAGACATGCGATGACAACTGATCTAGGTTCGGATATAATGCGTGTGACTAAAAACTTCAGCCCTTGGCTTAGTTGCACGAGCTGATTCTAAATCAGCCATAACGTTCAGGAAGTAAAAGTTGTACAGTTGGCTGATAGAGTTGGTTGACAGGCCAGCATGATTCGATAAGCCGACATGAATTTACCGCAGACTGGTAAAAATACATAAGGTGAAGACAAAATGTTTCGTAGAACTGTAATATATAACTAATAGATTACCTGCGTGTAGTTGGTTCGCTGCCGCTCAAGCCTGCGTCTGGCTGAAGAGTGTCCGCTTTTGATTTCACGCCGCAATTTATATACGCTGTCGGAGTGACTGTTCCCTATATGGCAGAGTGCATTTAGAGACCATCTAAAAACTATCGACCTCAGCGCTATGTATGCATGTCGCCAAATGCCATGAAATATTTACTTGGAGACCATGAGTAGAGTTTACTACTGAAAGTAATCCATAATTTTATCAAAAGATACAATGACGTGCGACGCAGATCTTAAGTTCAGAAGTTCGTTTTGTAGACAATAGGACGTGGCTAATTTAAGGGAATTTTACCTTAATACATGGTAAGGTACCTGGCTTAGATAGTACCTTGCAGTTCATTGGTGTGTCCAATTCTGAATATGAAATCCAGTTCTGTCACCGTTACAGTTTCCTATAACCCCAGGCAACAGCACTGGCGTTGTTATTTTCTAATGGAATGTCCTTACTCTTTGTTAAGTGAATAGCACTCTACAAGAGCAACACATTGCTTGACAATATTGGTAATACAAAAAGAATTAATGAACTGGCCTCTTACATACCGGTATAAGACCATGCTTTGTTTTCCCAAACGGGTAGACTACTGAGCTGCGTGGTAGGATTATAGCTGTTTATGAGTGGGAGAAAATGAGAAGAATAAATGAAGATAGAAATAATGAATATCATCAAAATATTATAATCTTTTAAAAGCCTCTCCAGCAGTGCATTTGTTTTGATGTCTGGTCAATTGGCCAGGCTTTTCATTTGAGTAAAACTTTGATTGACGCACACACACACACACATAAAGAACAATGGCTGTGTTGGATACACTGATTTGTGCGAGCAAGTCAACCTTCCAAAACATGTAATGTTGTATAACTGAGGTGACAGTTCTGCTTCATGGAGCATCCCCTTCACATCACTTCAGAACTAAGATGTGCATAGCATATACTGTACTTACGATTACATTTCCTGTTTGATACGTGACATTTGAAATGGCTGAAAATTACAGCATCCCTTTAGACATCATGACATACGAGATTGCTTTATTTTCATCCATTCTAATTACTTTCCCTTTGCACTGAATATTGGAACAGTAAGATGGTCCCTGGTGGTCCATGAGACTTGGATGAAAGGTCAGGGTTAACATAAAGGGGGAAATGTGAGAATGAGTTTGGGTTCGAACCAAAAGGGCAACCCACTTCTGTCCCTGTATATACATGCATACTATTTTTCTCTCTCTGTATCTCCCTTGCAGCATACTATATTTCTTTCTGATACACACACACGCACACACACACACACACTCACATACACACACACATACACACACTACCCTTTCCCTGCCCCAACCACACCCCCTACCCTTTAGCACAAGGCTAAAATTAGCTTTATCATTATCTGAACACATGCTAAGAGATCCTTCAGTGGCCTTGGTCACACAACCAGCTTTAACAGAGCAACACCATACAATCTGTTTGAGTGTACGTTTTTGTGTTTGTTCCTCCCTAGGAAAAGACAAAACGGTCTGTATATGCATGTTTGTGTGTGTAGCATTTCTTTCACAACTGACTGCATGGGTGTGTCAGAGCAGAAATGTTTGGTGCCACTGTATTCACTATTACGTGTATAGTGTGTGTGGTGCCTGTATTTACCGGTGTCAGTAAACACACATAACCTTCAGTCCTTTAATGTCCAGGTGTCTGCTTCTGTGCTGCTAACCTATAAGAAATGTACCATTACAAGAGCTGTGCCATGATTACAAATCTCTTCATGGAGAGTGCACTGTCCTGGCAGAAATAATAGGATTGTTTCTTCAACTGGTGTCCCATTATGCTTTAGTGTCAAGAAATGCGGAAATAAAAGTCTCAGCTGATTTAATGGGAATTAATTATCTAAACAAGTAATGACATGTGACTGGCAACACATGTTCCATCATCTTCTGAACTTTAATGTTGAAATCCACATCCAAATGACTACACACAAGGGGGCGCTACGTGCCTGAATGTTACTGACTATAGACCAAAAATGTGGATTTTAGGGGGGGGGGGGGGGTTAAAATGAAATGGCTTGGACCAGACCCATAAATATACAGACAGATAGGCAGACAGATAGACAGACAGACAGACAGATTTTTTTTTATACCAGATGGAATTCTGCTTTTGTCGTTTTCTGCCCACACTCACTTTAACCTTTACCATTTGCTCCATTTATGGACCACACAGACTACAAGGTTACAGTTTACATAGGATTTGCTCTGCTGAATTCAGCAAAGTGTAAAAATGTGTCATCTTGAGGTTCACAAAAGCTCTCTGATTCAGTCATAGATGCAGTTTCCTGTTTGCAGCCTTCTGCCATTGTTCACTTCCGCTTTAGGCAACTGTTAGCAGCCTCAGTGGAGCACATCTTTCCACCTCTCTCTCTCTTAGAAACAATCAACTCATTTACATTTATCTGAAGTGAGTGAAACACACTTTAACAATTTTTGTAGAGTGTTGATTACAAGTTTACATAATTTCTGCATAAAATATCATTCCTTAAGAATAATATTTGAAGTTAAACATCAAGCTCAGATCGTAAACACAGAAAGTCCATGATGGTAGTAAAAGGGTCTGTATTCCTGCTTTTAGGCCAGTGCCAATTAACAGATAAATAATATGCACACACACACAATTGTACTACAACCTTTTAAATCTCTTTATTTCTCATCTAATTGTTAACTGTAAATCACAAGCTTGTTCAACATGATTTCAAAATAAAATATTTTTAAAAATCCAAAAACAAATTCACAAAAATGTAAATGGGGATGGTGGGTTGAGGGGGGGTGGGTTAACTTGATCTGTAAGTACCACAGATCCAGCGGGAATGAGATGAAACACTGAGTACCATTGATTAAGCCAAATAATTGATACACTTCATTGCGGTACAGCAAGACCCAGCTCAGTAATTGGTACTCCTAAGGTACTCGGCTATCTTATGTACCTTTGGGTTCAGCTTCCCACCATGTGCATCCTTTACTCCTTTCACAAACACTAGAGCTGAAAGGTAGAGAGAAAGAGACACTTAATCACAGAGAAAAAGAGAAGGGAGAATTGAGGATGAGTGCAGAGGGGTATGAAGAAAATGTTTGGAGGAGTTGTACGTGTCTGTAGTACCTTTCAAAGACTTGCCAATGGAGATGTTGTATGTGTTAGAATCCTGCTCAGTGGCCTTGGTACGCAGGTCCATGGTGTTGTCAATGTGGAAATTATCCCTAAGAACAGTGCATTTAGCTCCTGCCAGAGTCACTCCTGCTGTAAACATGGAAGTGCGGTCAGAAGCCATCAACGCCTTAATTTCAGAGGGCTGGAGAGAGAGGGAGAGAGAAAGAGAGTTACTAATGATAAATAAAACTATGCCTGCTGTATCTGCAGGTTATCCCCTTTGACTGTAAACATCATGTCTTATCAACACAACATCCGATGAATAACATGTGAACAATGTGTGAGCCTATGAGTGGCCACTCATTTTTACTCATTACTCATTCTGAAAGCTAACACACATTTTTTAATGCAAGAACAGTATTAAGATATTTGGACAATTGTCTGGGTAAACTGTGCTGTATTTTTGTTTCAAACAATTAAAGAATTTGAAAATCCAGCTACCCCCCCCCCCCTGAAAATTTGAAGCAGTCAGGCCCTTCCCACTCTGCTGATTTTGCATTATGCATATGTGTGTAGGTAGGAGCATCCTTAGAAAGGCTCACTCATTGGCTATCACCAACAAGCCCCAACACCCTTAACACCATAAAAGGAATTCAAACTGAGGAATGTCAAATATTGGGGTCTAGTCTCATCATGTCCGCAGGCAACATGTCCAACACCTGACAAACGTTTTCAAAAGTATGAAAGAGTAAGCTATTTATCAAGTTTTACACAGATTAGAGGTTAACTTAAACTCTCCAAAAATTCCTGACTCACCATAATATAACTGGAATGACTGCCAGTCCCCCAAAGCCAAAGCATTGACCTTCTCAGAGAGACAACCGTATTTAGAAAAAAAAAAATTATCTCTGTAAATTCTCTCCTTTCTGTGCAGTCACGATTGTGTAAGTGAGAAGAGCACAGCTCAAGGCAACCAGTCCTCTTGTGCAAGTCCAACATTACAAAACATCTACATCTAAACACAGGCAGGTTAGCACATACACTACAACCAAACGATCCAATGGCCCAAATCAGTCATGTATTAGCAGATACATGGCACATTACACTTTATGTTACTCAAACTAACTGAATTTCTTGCTGTAGCAATAAGTTTCCCCTGCACAGAAAAGCAAAGCAGAGCAAACCTATAGAAAGAGGAAGTAACCACTTATGACAAAGATATTTTACACAAGGCAATGTGGCCTCAGAGTGTGTGTAATCAGAGGTATAATTGACTGATTCCATCTCAGTCTGTGCACAAGTACACTAATTGTGTGTCATGCTTACAGCAATTCTATTCAGCCAAAAATTCAACCTCTCATAGGGAAAATTAAGAAATGAGAATATTTCGACAGATAATGCCTGAGTATTTGTGTATTTGTGTGTGTGCGTGTGTGTGTGTGCGTGTGTGCGCGTGTGTGTATCTGTTGAGGATAACATCTGTGATGGCATTTCTGGAAGAAGGATAGCATGTCAAGGCTTGAGAGAAGAGAAATATTCACAAACTCACTGACACGTACTGGCAGTAAGAGTAAGTGATTCACGGGCAAGCGCCTGCCGTGTGTGGACTGTGAACTTGTCACAAGAGAACCGTGGACAATACACCAGAGTACAATGCAAAATCACACATACATGTAAAGAACAGGTAGGAAACTCTCATTTTGCTAGACTTTTCACAAAGTTGAAAAATCAGACATGCACACCTCTGAACAAGGTCACTGAGCAAAAGGCTAAAAGCATCCTATTTGCGTGTTCATGTGCGCTCACACACAACCAGATACGCTTCAGAGTACACTATCTTCCCCTGCAACATTTATGTAGATCACATGCTTATCATGTGACAGGTGCACTATCAGCAAAAAAAAAAAAAAAAAAAAAACAACCAAAGGGAAAAAACCCACATACCTAAACAATCATATACGTTACCACAGTCTGCAAGCACTACTTCCCTCCTTCCATTCTCTCATTAAGTACAGAAATAAAGATGCATAGTTCTGGACAGTCAATATCTTTACCACTACTGCTGATTATTTACAGAACAAGACACATTTCATGTACACCCTAGGGCCATTAATCATCAGTGTGGGTACTTGCCATTAGATGGTGTTGTCAGCCTGTGACAACATCTAAATATGGGGCATGAATTTCACTGTCTTAGTCACAGGATTTGATGGCATGACCAGTCTAACATCTGAGCTGTAATCATATTTTAGTGTTCGACTGGACTGATTAAAAAAGAAGCATAATTTAATTATGGGTGAATGGAATATTTAAATGCATTCTTTTTATTTGGAGATTTAAACATGAAGCTTAATCCCAACCTTGCGCATTCTGGGCACCTGTAACCAAAACGAAAATCTCAAAACAAGCGACTTTAGACACTGTGTGTTATTTGACCACAGTATCTTAATTTCTTTACCAAATAATAGGTCTATGTAACATCTACTATGTAACAAGTACACTCAGTCCTCAATGGTGGTTAACAAGCACTGACAGCAAATCGACTTTAAGGCGGAAGTGAGTCAGGCAAGGCACCTCCAGCAATACTTCCTACATTTCTTGCACTCAATTCGCTCAACTGCTTGACCAAATAAGGTAAAGTCTTTGCGAACAACACCGGAATTTAACTCAATTCGAATGAGCACGGTGAATTTGGAGATTAAAAGGTTAACACGAGGGAATCAACACGTCAACGATGAGCGAACCAACTCTGCAAAGGAAGGCAAAGAAGCACACAATGCTGTAAACTGATTTTTGTTAACCCTGTATCACGAGATATAGTTCCTGTTTAAGTAAAAAGGGTAGTTTACAAATGCAGTAACTGATCTTAGTTATTGTTTAACCACTTTCCTCCATTTATAAGATCATTTTAAAACGTCAAATCCCAACCCAAGAGACAAAAAACACTATGATTATCGGCAGTTTCTAAAAAGGGGTCAGGCAACCGTTTTGAAGTTCTGACGTTATTTCTACCTGTACACTATTAATATTCATTGAGTCTGGACACAGCGTAGGCTATTGCTTCGGCCTGCAGATAAATTACAGTACCGGCGCACATCAAAGACGCCCATCAGCCACCAAATTGAAATAGCCAGCGGAAAGCTGCATAAATGAATGTGTTACTCGGTCTAATTGGCAAGTTAAAAAAATAAATATATAATAGAAAGATAAATTAATAAAAAACGGCCATTCATTTTTGCACCGCTGAGTACCAACTCTCTGTGGTTTGTTTTCAGTCTTGTCACTAGATAAAAACAATGAGTTTACCGTAATTTTGGCAAACTGTCCTCCTGGATGCGACGCCCAAATCGATTCGGAGCCAGCCTCGTGACCGACGATTGCGGCATCCTGCACGTTCTCATCCATCAGGTTTTGGACGTACGCTGCCCAAGACATTCTGACTCTGATTGGGTTTTCTTAAAACTGGAGGAGATAAAGAAAATTCAAACATGCACAGTAAAACTCTCAAAAGCAAACTCTTTTTGCTCAAAAGCAAAAGTTTTGCGGTCAAGTGGAAAGTTAAAAAAAAAAGTTATCGCATATTTAACAATATATAGATCAATTAAAAGCCAGAAACGAAGCTGAAGCTACACTGAGATGAAAAAAATTACTCGTAGTAAGCATAATACCTAGAGTGTGTCTCAGGTGACTTTAGCAGAAGCTGCAAAGTGACTATGAGGAAGTCGACATGAGTTTATATGCAGTGCGCGCCCTGCCCTAAGGCTTGCTTCCTCAAAGGGGGGAAATTTTTGAGGAAGCTGTTGCATCGCTCTGGCGTCGTGATAAGTCAATGATGCAGCTATCACTGTATTTCTATATTACAGATACCCAACGTTCCTTGTAGTTCTGCAAGATGAAGACCTGGTAAACCGCCTGGGAATTGGCTAAAATGAAGCATCTGTCGATATCAAATACACACATAACCATGACTAAATGACAGAGTGAAAAGACACATTCATATAAAAAAAATAGGAAGATTTAGTCTGAGTTTAAGTAAACTTAAGTTCCTAGATGATGTCTGTCTAGTAGCCTTTACCCCTTTAGCAATATTCAAAGCTGTATTGGCGCATGTAAAAATTGCTTAATATCATTCATAGAAATGTCCATACCAAAACCAGACCTGTCTAACCTCTAAGCAAAAGCTAACATTTAGAAAGTAGACAGAGAACAACTGCACCTTATAGCAAGAAAAGTTAGCATACTGGTGTACTGGTTGGGGTTGATGTAATCTTATATCTTTGAAGACTTTGGCAAGACTTGTCTTCTGTAGAAAGTTTGAAAAAGTACAGTACTGAATAGTTATCTTGTGTTAAGCAACACTGAAGTAACAAAGGCCTTTTCACAGTGTATGAGCAGAAGCTTAAACCATAATGCACTACATTTTAAGCCATTTTGTGGCAAATTTAAGTGCACTAAAGTCCTCTGTATTAGAGCGAGATGGGATGTTGAGAAGAAATGTGCACACACACAACCACATCCTGTTTTGTGATTCTACACAGTTGAGAGTCAGACACAGAGGGCGAAAAAGCAACAGAAGGAATTGGAGCAGGGAAGTGTACTCTTTACATACAAGTCATTTGTTAATATGTTTGTCAAAATCGGTTGAAATCTGTTTTCACAATGAAATCCAATTTTCTGCTCAATTTCACATGTCATTGTTGTCACCCACAGTTAACACTAAAAGGAGGCAGGAAGTAAATGTTTTCTGGTTTGCTTTTCTGTGTTTCTGGCTTGGCCAATCAGAGTGTGCCATGTGACACCGAGAAGAGGAAGGGGCCTCAAAGTTCTTGCAACTTCATTTTGAGTCTCTTTGAAAAGAGAAACAAAAGATGATAAATCTCCACTAGGCTCTCAAGGATGAGAACATCCATAACGGTACCTGAACAAAGAGTCGTGAAATATTTCAATACAGCCCTATAACAGTAGCTCAAACTGCGGAGAATTGTTGAGAAAACTGTGATTAAGCGACAGGATGACTGTTAGAAATCATGGCATAAGTACAGCATGAGAAAGTAGCTGAACTATTCACTCCACATCAACTATATACTGTGATGACTCTGTACTGATGGTGATGCTCTGTAACCAGCTGTGTTTTGAAAACTCATTTTACTGACAAGTCACTTGAGTAATCATTAGTATGAGGAGTCCACAAAATTACTCAGGTATAAGTGAAGTCACAGATGTGCTCAACCCCATTCAGGAAATCTAAAGACAGCACCAGAATTTAAAAGGTCGGTAGAGGAACTGAAGCATAAATCTTAGGGATAAAGCATATCCCAGTCCAAGCATATCCCCAGTCCGGATTCAAATGATTTGAAATACATAAAATAATAGTAGTATTGTCAGTTGAGACATACATGTAACAGAGTAATATCACAATGAAAAAACTAACTTCACCTCTCAGTCTTAAAGATATTAAGTAATTTGGGTAAATTTTAATCAAAATTTACTTAATCCTGAAATAAATCTAAATTGATAAAGTAAATCTTAAATGATGAGGTAAATCTTAACGGAGAAAAAGAAACGTTAGTGGTAGGTCTCCTTTCTTTCTTTCTTTCTTTCTTTCTTTCTTAAAGTTTACTGTTCATGAGGCAAATAAAAGATTGAGGGCAGCACGGTGTTAATGGCATTATGATATACACAGTTAATGTTGTCACATGAAGCAGTGACAGATTTAGCATGTGCTAGTTTTCAGACTGAGTGGTTGATGCAAATGTTGTATTTTGAGGGGAAGATTTCCAAGAATGTGTGATTGTTCAGTTTAAATTTGGCAGAAAATCTTAAAGACCAGATCTTCCAGACAGTCAAGGCCTATGCTGAATGGAGGAGTTGTCGTCAAACCTGCTCTAAGGTTCTCAGACCTCATGAACTGTGACAAAAAATGGTATGTTAGGGCTACTCTTACGGTACAAAAAACTAAATATTTACTTTTGTGTGTGTGTGTGTGTGTGTGTGTGTGTTTGCGCGCGCACAAACTTGTCAAGCTTAGCAAGAATGTGGTAAACCGTGGTACTGTTGATACATGTGACCACACGTTTATTACTGACTAGGAGACAAGAATGAGAATTAATGCCTGTAAGGGGCTCTCTCAGAGGACAAGCATTTACATGAACGCAGTCTCACTCACATGTCGTCAGTCACTCAATCCTGCTGTTAACTTACTTATTCTTTATTACATCTGAAATACTTTGCACAAATTTCATAGCAATAACACCTATATGGTCATATTAATGAATAATATATAATGAATACAAAACCTAAAAGGTTTTTAAGCATACATGTGACAGCTAACAGTACAGAGGTTTTTAGAGGAGTCATAGTTTAAATCTCAGCTGTACTTACCTTGTTGAACATAGCCAAGGGACCACAAGAACAGAGTTGGCCATGTTCCCTGGGTAACTGAGTCAGCTAGGGTGCACCCCCCACATCACCCCACTCCTGCCTCCCTTTACTTAGAGGTGGTCACAGATGGTCAGGCACCTATGAAGTTGTGGACAGTCAAATTAATCGCATTCTTCTCCAAAACTGTATTTTTTTTTTTACAATAGTACACATGGTGGAAGGCGAGCACGCAGTGACTGGTTTCATATACAACAGAAAAAGTATGTGCCAAACACACTAGCCTTTACTAATGTGACCATCTTTTGAGGATAAAATTTTAGAGATGATTGGTAATTTGGCCTTTAAAATTGGATGAAAATGGGGGAAACTTTAGCAAAAGGTCTTTTAGACAGGAACTCATTAAGTCTCAGAGTGTGAATGATGAACATGTGTCTGAATTCATCACAGGAAGGGTTAGAACAGTTTCTCATACAAAAGTACAGGCGTGGTCATGCGTGGTTAACAGTCCCCTGTGCCGCTGTACAAGGCAACAGTATGTCTTTTAAGAGTGTGCGAGCGTGTGTCTGGGGTACGTCCCTTAAGCAGAGAGAGAGTGTGAACATGAATCTATTTTAGGTATTTCAATGTCTTAGCTAGGTCACTGGTATGGCTGACCTGATCTGAGAGAGGGGACCATAAATCATAAATCTTTCTTGCTTTCTCATTAAAGTAGAGATTCTGCAGTCTAGGAGAGATTACACTGACAAACAGAGTACAATGCATAATAAAAGTAAGTGCTTTAATCTCCACTTTGTGTTTCCAACTGGATGGGCGATGCGTAACGAGTCATCGCATAGCTTTGAACCCACACACTCACGAATGCAATCCATGAAAAATTTGTGCTGATGAAATAAGCAGAAAATGTCTTTACATAACTTACAATAGGTGTTTTTTTCCCTTAGTTCAAATATACACTTCCTGTCAAAACGCTGCACTGTAGTGGCTTGGTGATTTCCTGAGTCACAATGAGATGGAGAGGAAGTGGTCAAACAGTCTCTCTGAGACACCATATTAGAAGACTCCTTTCAGGTCTGTCAGTTTTATTTAGTTTAGCCCTTCTTAAATTGACTTCTCCTTTTAACTGACCGTTGCCCAATTAAAACTTTTCGTCGCTTATTCTGTTGGTCATGTACATTGCCCCTTTCTCACTTCCAGGCCTGTACACACAGTAGTGATGGCTCACCTGTGAAGCTGCTATCTTATGCCCTTATTTGGCAAAGTAGGAAGAGAAACAGAAAAGAGAGAAAGAGAGAGGTGAAGAGGGGGAAGGGTTTGAAGTTAGGTTGGTTGCAGTGAGGATGATGATTCAAACTGATAGAAACATATAGTCTGGTGAATAAACCGTCAGCCATCCACATTTTCAATTCCTGCACTTCACCCACACACTTTCACGAAGGACGGTGAAGGCCATTCAGAAAAAGAAAAAAAAAAAAAAATCAGCAGCCAAAAAAACAAGATGCATTCAGCAAAAAACATTAAAGACATTTTACTGACACGCTGTAAATGGAGGCTTTTTGTCTACGTACGTACATCATTAGGTAATTTCTCATCCCTTCAAGGTAAATAACTGAATTTCAGAGATATGTCTCAACATGCCTCACTAGCTGAGCAGCTACTATCCTGAGTACCTGTTCTGCTAGTTATTCCATGTACTCACACATTCACTGTAACAATATATACATGTTTCAGCATAAGTTTCATGACTTACAGATTTTAATAAGTTAGTGTGGAGAGCAAAACAGTTAAATAGTGACACATGCCTTGGGTCAAGGCTAGTTCCTCTGCGATAAGAGGGGATGGAAGTCTATAAGTACCAAAGAGTATGCATGATGATTTGCATAATAACCTCCCCCTCCTCCATCATGTTAAAAGAAAAAAAACAATTTGCACTGCATTAGTAAACTGAGAGCACAGAAAGATTACTGGTACACAACAGCTGTGAGAACACAACAACTGTGAGGTTTATATCTCCCTTACACTCACCCTTTTTCACACACACAGAGCCCTGGATGGGTATACCTATTGCATCAGTGTTCTGTTTGGACTTGCAAGAAAAAATTCTTGAAATCAGGAAGTGACAGTGTGTGTAAGTTAGTTAAGCAAAAAGACACATGCCCCCGACCTTCTGTTTATGCTGATCAGAAAATAATGTAGGTTAAAATTAGAGAAAGGAAACATGTCGCTAGATTGCTTAGTGACACAATGTCTTAGTGCCAGTGCAGCAGCCCTGTATGTCTCTGATAAATTGAGGGATTGGAGTTCAGGAAGTATAATCACTATTAAATTTATAGACACAATTAGAGATGTAAGAAAGAGCAATCCCTGAGCTCCACATGATAATTATGAGCATGTGGTCAAGGGAAATGTAATACAATGAAAACAAACAGCTGAGAAATACAATTTTAGATTTTGGGTAGTCGTGAGCAAAAACAACTTGCACTTTTAGCTTTTATATGCAGTGCCATACTAATTTTTTCAGCAATTAGTAACTGAAATAAGGATAAATAATAAGAGAAACTTTAGCATGCTGCCCACAACAGATGTCATACTTGACTTTGAAAATTCTGTACATGGCATTCTACTGTGAGCTAAGAGAGAGAGAGAGAGAGAGAGAGAAGGAACATTTACGGGAACATTTTCCCACTATAGAGAAGTGGGAAAATCTGCCTGAGACAATACACACCTTTCCACAAACATGTATTTTTAAAGACACTTCATTTGGTTTACTCAAAAAAAAAAGGAATCACATCTGGAGTAAATAGTACTTTGTCTTTTATTAAAATCATAGATTTATGAAGGCATTCAGAACACTCACTTCTGAGATCAGATGCTTGTTTGGCCTTTCAAGAAGGAGCAGTTTCACCCTCAAAGCATTCAGTTCTTCATAGACGTTTCACCTCATAGACAGAGACATTTTTCATCTCACCACATACAGTCCCATTCTTTCAGCAAAGGTAACACTAACAACAATCTCTCTTCCTGACCATCAGGCTCTCTCAAATCCAGTCTTGAGATTCCAGAGTCTTGCTGCTTTTTTGCTCTCACCTCATAATTAGAGGTTCATTTTTACATTAGAGACAGATATAACACACTCTTTATCTAGTCAGAGACGGTATGAAAATTACAGAAACCCAGGATAGGTTAGAGGAGCCCTACAGTAAATTGTATTATCATTGTTTGGATAACTTTCTATTCTCTCACAGTAAAGGAGAACAGATAAAGAAAAACGTCAGCCTATATAAGAAAATAATATAAGTATGAAACAATTTAAAGGGTAATAGTGCGAACTCTTCTATTACTGCGTAATAATACTCGCAACTGTAACAAATCTATTTACTTCAGTTGTACATAGAGGACTAGATACAGAAGCATAGTCTCTACAATGGTCTCTACTGGGTAAATTCTGTTTGAAAACAAAGAGAGAAGGAGATCATGCGTTCAAAGTTGCCATTCTTCCACTTCTGTGGCACCAATAGTTGGCACCTGTGTGTGAGAGAGAGAGATAGAAAGAAACAGAAATACCTGGTCTAAGACAGTAGGAAATCATTGTGGTGGGTCCTAAGACGATATGAAATTATGTACCACAAATGTGTACTGAAGGAGTCTGAAATGTACATTTTCTTGTATCCTTAGCTTTTCAATATTTGACATGCACTTTTGTTTTTTTGATCAGATTACACTGTCTTTCTCTACAACCTCTATTTACTCATATTTCTTGACTGATGAGACCCCTAAATGAGGTCCCACAGGTTGTCATTTCAATTTTCAATTCAATTTTTAACTCTATTATATTTATTTCAAGTGTAGAATTCTTTTACAGATCAGTCATCTTATCAGTCCGTGCTCAACCCGCACACACCTCTCCAGAGAAGATGTCACTTATGGCCACCTCATAGGGAAGGCAAATGAACAACAGGAACACTCTAACACTGACTCCAAAACTCAACCATGAACCAAAGCCTTGTTAATAAATCCTAAACAGAAAGCTTGCCACCCAACCACAATAAACCACTGCGTGCCAGAGTGCCCCTAACACAATGTGTTTCAAGTGCACTGTAAATCTAACCACTTTACATTGTGAAACACCAACCAATCAGCATGCTACAGCAAAACCATTTCATGCCAGTTTCATGACAATTAACAGGCATGTATACTCAAGACAAACCGTACTCTCACTCACTCACTCATCATCTAAGCCGCTTATCCTGATCAGGGTTTCAGGGGGTGCTGGAGCCTATCCCAGCGCTCATAGGGCAAAAGGCGGGGAAACACTCTGGACAGGTCGCCAGTCCATCGCAGGGCAGACACACAGACAAACACACTCACACACACATTCATACCTAGTGGCAATTTGGTGTCTCCAGTTCACCTAACCTGCATGTCTTTGGACTGTGGGAGGAAACCGGAGCTCCCGGGGGAAATCCACGCATACATGGGGAGAACATGCAATCTCCACACAGAAAGGACCCTGGCAGCCCGGCCAGGAACAAACCATACTCAAAACAAAAAAATCTAAAACATTACTGAAACTCAACCCTGAGTCTACACCCACTTCCAGTGTTCAGCAGAGATGTTTTTTCACCTATACTAAGCCCTGTAATTGGCAAATAGTGAGGCAGATATGGTAAATAGTAGGGATGTGCAGCAGGGCCACTATTTGTATCTGTACCTGTATTTGTATTTACTTTTACTCAGATAGAAACCAGAAGTAGGTGTGGTTTGAACCAGAAGCAGTTCAAAAAGGCTATTTTTAAATGAGGATGCAACATCTAAGCTATCATTAACCTCTGACGATTCCTGACTATCTTCCAAACAAGCTTCACCTACAGTTTTACAAACAACTGTGGTAGCTATTTCACCATGAGCACTAATCATGTATTTTTTGAAGTCAGAATATGTTCCAAACATTGAGAAATATTGCAGCTCTGCACACTCTTAGCACAATGCCTCTCCAGAGCAGAGACTATAATTAAACTTTACTTAACTAATTAGAAAACCACAACTCTGGAAATTAGTCCTATAAATAAAACATGTGACCATATCTTGGATCGAATTTGATAATAAATTTGTTGCGGTCAGAAATCTAGCTCTAAGGTCCTGGACTCTCCTGGCCCTTGCTTCTCTTTGGAGGTTGCCACATCAGTGTCATAGACAGTAGCTTGGATGAAGGTATAACAGCTTGTTAGTACCTCACAGTATGAAGTGCTGAACATAGAGTGCGGCTTGAAGAGCTTATCAGATGCGGGCACAGTTGCCTGAAGCTTGCATGGGACTGATCCATTGTTGAGGATGATGTGGAAACACCGGATATTCTTCCTGTTCTCTCCAATGCACAACAGGAAGGGCTGAGCAGGTCCTCGCATCGCCAAAAAGGTCAGGATAAGTGCATTGATCTGAAAACAAAAAGTATAACAACATGCTCTGCTCATAGAACCAAGTCTTTAACATAAACACAAACTATATCCACAATGCAATGACTCAGAGTTCATCATTGGAAAAACAAAACAATATTGTGAGAAAAATACCTGCAGTAAGTGCTCTTGTAAAGCACTAATCTTTACAGTCATCCTACGGCCTTTTGAAGTTGGCAGAAGAAGGTGCGAGAGGACATTGAAGCAGACAAGATGCCAGGCCTTTGCTGCCTTCAATGACCTTTGGCTGACAGAAGGTCAGCCACATCACTAAGACTTTCCCAGAGATCTCAACCCCAGAGTTGCACATGAATTCTGCTCAATGTGAGGATTAAATTAAAAATGGCAGGAAAAATAATGTTTAAAGCGAAGCAGGGAAGAGAGAGGAGACACTTTAACAGGAAGACTTTGTAGGCCGGATGTGTTAAGAGATCTTGGGAAGACATCAATGACCTCTAAGGATTTTCTCAGGATTATGAACGAGGATAAGTCTTCACTGAAAGATTTTCTTCATTTTGTGACTCACCAGCATCTGAAGGATGTTTCAGAACAGATATGGCCTCTCAACACTCATCACCAGTCAGTTGCTGTGTGTCTCTCTCAGACAGTAGACGGCAGCTGCAGTAAGAGGTGTCTGTTTTGTTCCTCAAGAGAGGTGTTTCTCATGACCGTTTTCATATAAGGAAGGTCTCCAGATCCACACACACGATCATAGAAAATTTCCCAGTGAACAGAAAACAGGAACACATTACAACAGCAGGACAATACTAACAATTACTAAACAGATTTTTGACTTGGTATTCTAATACATGACAATATTAGGTTGCAGAGCTATATAGGCTTATAGTCACAACTACATTTTAACTCCTATGAACTGCCTTTAGAGTGATTAAAGATGTACATGACCATTCTTTGAGAGTGGATCCACTAAATAAGAGAGCAATGCAATTATTCTCATGGCATACTTGGTGCTCCCAGCTTTTAAAGGGACTTGTCTAAATAGGCAAGACAGTGAAAACAATGAAAAGTAAATAAAGACCAAACAGAAGAACTCTTCCCATTGATACATTATTATCAATTCATGTCAAATAATATAAAAAGCCTGATACATACACATACACACACCTTATATACACATGTATATATAAGTGTATATGTGTCTGTGTGTGTGTAGGTACCTACCAACATTGTCAGTAACAAGCATGCAGACCAACTCAGACAGGGTTTGGTTCTCTGAAGGATAAGGTTGATCATCTGTGGCAAATGTAATAAACTCTCTCACTCATTGTCTAAGCCACTTATCCTAATTAGGGTCGCGGGGTTGCTGGAGCCTATCCCAGCGCTCATAGGGC
Source organism: Chanos chanos (assembly GCF_902362185.1). NCBI lineage: Eukaryota > Metazoa > Chordata > Actinopteri > Gonorynchiformes > Chanidae > Chanos > Chanos chanos. The sequence continues at coordinate 36,800,137 of NC_044499.1, read as the reverse complement.
AAAAGGTGGGGAAACACCCTGGGCAGGTCACCAGACCATCACAGGGCAGACACACAAACTCACACTTAGTGTCTCCAATTCACCTAATCTGCATGTCTTTGGACTGTGGGAGGAAACCCACGCAGACATGGGGAGAACATGCAAACTCAACACAGAAAGCTACCACTGCACCACCGTACCGCCCTAACAAACTCTCAGATAAATAAAATAGAAAAATGGCGCCACATACTGGTGGGAGTAATAGAGGTTTTAAGGAGTGGTCGATGCAACAGTCAGTAAAAGGAAACTGTGTTTACATTTTATAAAAAGTGAAGAAACAGCTTACATGTGTGCCTGCAGTTCTATCACATGGGTCAATGATTAATTTCATTTTTTTCCAGAGGTTTTGTCCAGAATTACCGTGGATGTGTCCAATAGCTCAGAACATACTGATAAGTCAGACAGGTTAGATAAATCTGGAAAAAGAATGCAAGTTATAATATTCAGGCCCCTCTGTACCAAAATGTACACCGTTTGCTGATTAAAGAAGGCACAATCTTGTAACTGAACTCACACCCTCCATATAAGTGGCAAACAACAAATAACAAACTGCCTTGCCGCAAATAGTCATTGAATATGTCTGCATGTACCTCAGTCCTGGATGAGTCTTTGTAAGTCACCTCTGCCTCAGTCGGCTGACCAACATTTTTAACAGTTATATGAAATGAATGACAAAATGAGCACGTTATTATGGTCATGATCACTGTTCAGTTGGGTTTTTTTTCATTCATACATTTCTCAACTTTGTAACATGAAATTTATTCTTATCTGAATCTAGCCTGCTTTGTGAAACTGCAGATGGCTATAAGCCTCATTGGTCACTGTGGCCTTAAGATACTTTTGAAATCCTTTGCACTTCACCTTCAAAAGCATTTTAACTGAAAAATACAGTAATATACAGGTCCCTCGACAAACCTGGGATACTGTAGGGCCATCAATCCCTTCACTACAGAGACAAAGGTTTGGTAAGAGTTCAAGAATTTGACTGTGTTGCCAAATTCATTCTCATTGTTCTTTCTATACACCTGTGCTGCTTCCCAAGTCAGTAATTAGGAAGAATGTCCTTTCTGACTCAGTCCCATCTGATAGGTTGAGATCACCTGATACACACTTAATGAAAGATGGGTAACACACTGGGTAACACACTGTCAGAGTTTACAAGATATTCAGTCATCAAACAGGTAAAATAATTTCATTCGAAACGTAATGGGGCAGTTTCCTACCTGTGATCACTACAATACACTTAAGTATATTCCCTGCATATGTAATATATATTGAGCCTCCTAGATCTCTGATATCACATAATAAGTTCTTTAATAAATGCAATGGGCCTGAAACAAATTTGGCTCTTCAAATTTGACAGAGCTGAGCATCTATTGTTTTGTAGCAGTGTATTACAAATGAAGAAATAACACTTTATTTGTGCGTGCATCACAGATGGAGCATGGACTTAATCACAGGTGGAAAATGACATGTACACAGTGCTACAGTAAACTCAGACTATGAGACTTTGAAATACTCACTTTATTTCAGTGTACCATATCTATGATGTAGCCACTACAAATTTTAGATTTTCATCACCTCTCTACATGCTCTCTTAGGGTTTTACAAACATCATTCATGTTTTTTCTCCACTTAAAAGGTGCAAATGGAGTGAAGTGACCAGATGTAGGGACCACTGATCCCACATTTTGAACACAATTTGACTCCTTTGAATGTTTGAACTGAAATCAACAGATGCTCTATTAATGGAGTGGGTGAGAATGAGAAACGATGATCAACAATGGAATTAAGGCACCTTAAAAGTCAAAGCAGACCAGAGTCATTAAGACTGTGTAGTGCTGGGTTAACAGTGGTTCAAAAGCGTGCACAAACTGTACCGCCGGCGAATACCCATATTGTAGACATCTTTCAATGTAATTTGTCCTGCTGGTGAATTCTTAAAAATGTGTGTAACGTTACCGTATCAAAACAAATATGCACTATTTTAATTAACGTCTCACTCATCCAGGATAGGGGGTGCGGGTAAAATTGCTCCCAAAACGTAACCAATACGTAAATACGGAAGAAAACGTTTGTGAAATTCCCCGTATCCAATGAAAATAAAATATCGACTTAATAGTCTGTTTTTATTGGTTTACGCACTCGTAAGGCGGAACGCGATCTGACCAGGAAGACAGACCGAGAGGTAAGTTGGTGAAGAAAAACAAAAAACGTAGCACATGTAATTTTGTTATATTCTTGTTACAAGACTCCTTTATGTTGAACGTTATCGTTGGTTTACAGTTTCATGTTTAAAGACACGTAAATAAACGATGTCCTTATTCTTTAGGGCTGTTTTTATGTTTGCTGGCTCAGTTACTGTGGTCTAGCAGACAAGGTAGTCTATAATCTGTATTGGTTTACCTGTCCAGAAATATAGAGAGAACAAACCCACGCATTTGTTTTGCATGCTGAAGGCATTATTCGCTTTGCTGCAGGGATCGCTCCAAATATTCCTTTAGCTTCAGTTTGACCAGCAGCCTACAGAACCATTATTGTACGGTTCTTTATAAAAGCACATTTAATGCTATAATGGCTCCATGACCTGTCCAAGGAAGCTGTTTTTACCAAATTTCTGGTCACATCAGTGCAAAATCTTACGAGTAAACTTTTGACATGTGAAGTTGAACGCAGAGTCGAACCTAACCCTTTCGTCCTATTACAGCTTGCCGCCAGGTGGCGACATTTTTAGCACCACGGAATGGAAATGTGATGTATTCACTTTCTCCCATGCGGAGAATGATGTTAACTTTTCTGCACTGCTGCGGCCAATGAGGCGCTTGGAAGGCGACAGGCAAGACACCCCTCCAGAGAGGGGTGAAGTGAGGAGGAAAGACCTGGATGATCAGCTGAGGAGATACAGGGGTTCTAATAATCCCTCTGAATGTCTCCCAGTGTTTGTTTTCCCCACAGAGCTCTTGTTCTTCTCTGGGCAGCACAGTTCACATAGGAGAGTTCTGACTCTTTACAACCCTTACAACTTCTCAGTGCGCTTTAAAAGTGAGTGAAGACAGCATTAAAGAGAGGGCAGAGGAGACAGAGGGAGAGATGAGAGCAGAAAAATTGGATGAGAGAAAGCTTTGGTAGAGGTCAAATAGATTGTTTGCAAGGTCACCGGAAATCTGAAACATCTGTCTTTCTTCGATGTTCTCTCTGCCTCTCTCTGAGACTTACTACCTTCAAAATGCTTGATTTTTGCAATAGAACAGTGGTCAAAAGCAAATGTCTGTCAAACTTACAGAAATATGGATAATGTACCTCATTGGGCATACTTCACAAAGTTATGGCACAAAGTTTGTTATTTTTAATTAAATAATAATAATAATAATAATAATAGTAGAAATAGTAGTGAACTCTGTACTACATATTCTCTGCCCTCCGCTATCATTTTCATCTTCTTTTATTTCTTTCTCTCCCTTCCTATTAGTGCGGTGCACGTCGCCGTCCCTCTACACAGTGGCTGATGCAGAAGGCAGTGTGAAGGCTTGCTCTTGTGTGGACATGTGAGTCTCTGCAGTCTTGTATCCTTGTTTTACCTGACTGTAATGCCTGTTGAAAGAAGTGAAACTAATATTTTCACTTTTTTTTTTTTTATACCTGCAGTGTGATTCGGCACAAGGCTGTAAAGCCACAGCACTGGGGACGAAAGGACCGCTTCAGATTGGATGTGTGGGGAGGAGGACAGAGTGGCTGTAGAGAGATTTGTGCTGAATTAAGGGCAGGCAGTGGAGCAGAGAGTAGTCAAGAAAACCTCCGTGACAGATTTGCACGCCCAGAACCCCAAACCAGCGTATTTCCACGACCTCTGCGCTACCCAGGAAGAGGTGAGAGAGAAAGAGAGTGTGGGTGTGGTCAGATCTAGACCTGTTTTGGTCCTGTCTGTGATATTTTAGAGTGGTTTTGAAAATATTAGAGATTTTGCTGTTTTCAGGTGGAAGCTCAGTTCAATTCCTCATGTATGTTGTGGTTGGACTGGTGTGTGTCGCAGTCCAAATGCTCCCTCTCCAAAGTGAACCTAGTCCTATGGTTCCATCTCTTGCACACGTCACCATTGTTCAGAAGCTAGTCTGTGCCTACGTGTTAGGTGAGAAACTCACAAAAATGTTCCGATTACATACAATAACCATACACCATTTAACATAATTTAAGTTTGTTTCTTTATTTCCAGTTCAGTTCTGTTTCTTCAAAGTCCAATTTTCCAAATTCAGATTCTTGAATTAAATTGGAATTGAAGAATATTTCCACATTGACACCAACCTGAACCCCAGTCATAGTTAAACCTGCTCTGAAAACTTGAATGTCATTAAAACAACCTGAATTCTCCATGTACATCCTGAATATACATTTTAAATGATTTGTATCAACAGATTACTGCCAAATTTTCCTTTACAAATTGTCATCAAAGGGAAGAAAATTTGAAGACATGTTTGAAGCGAAAACTGATAATTCAAGGCATGCTGTAATCCACTGGTATTGGTATGACTACAGTATCAGATGTTAAATGACATTGCATTGGTTGTTCTCGGTATATATAGGTGGTATTTTCATTCAAGCTAAGTCTTCACGTTTTCTTCCCTCTGACATCAGAAAAAGACAACGAAGTAGCAATATTACAAATGTATTGTTTTCCTTTCATCATCATCAGTATTTGTACTTTTTACAAAAATAACTCAACAAAATGCAGACTTTTTGGTACAGAACTTTGGTAAGGATCAGAAATTTAAAAAAACATTGGCTTAACCCTACTGATAACTTGAGTTCAATGTCAGGATTGGTTTACACCATTAAAGGGACCTCCCCTGATTCTGCTTGGTTTCTCTGTTTTAAGGATTACTCACCATGGAATTTCTATGGTAACCTATGGATAAGAAGAGGAAGGTCACAAAGAAATAAACCTTTTTTCATATGAAGGGACACTAACATTCAGAACTACCTTTGTGTGTCTCTGAGGTCTGTTTTGTAAAACTTGGAAGGACTGTGCTGTTAATGTGACAGGTATTCATACTCATATTTGATGTACTGCCTATGCCAAGATTGCAGACTTGAGGTTTGTGGCTTTGTTAATATTAAAAACACTTGTATCTTAAGCTGATAATATAAAATCATTTATAGCTGGTCCCCACATTCTCTGCGGTGCTATGATTTCTTTGCTGACAACATGAAGCAAGGAATTGTTCAGTACCCATAAACGCTGCAAGAAAAATCACAACCTTCTTTGATATCTGTATGTTATCATTGTGTATACACACATGAATCATCTGTCGATCTATTGAATGCAACACCCATGTCATAATCCAGTAACCATGGGTATGGCAGAGAGACAAAAGACCATAATTGGAGAAAAAAAACATCTGCTGTTACACAATGCATCTGTACAGCCAGCCAACAATTAGCTCATTTCAATGTGTTTCCATTGGTAAACTGTATATTGCAGAGAATATTCATGTAAGATTCAGAAAATGTCTCTGACTGCTGGAGGGGGAAATGTTTTTTTTTTAAATGCCTTAAGAATGTGTTTTTCATTGTGTTTTTACCTGAGAAGACTTAATGTTTAGTATAGATAACCAGTAACTGGGCTGTCAGAGGGGCAAATTGATTACTGTACTTAAGGTGAAGATTACTTTTTACTGTGTGGTTTAGAATTATGAAACATGAACTGTATAGTCTACTACATGATTTTATGCAGTGTAAAATCTTTTATTTTGGAGTGTGCTTGAATTAATGAAATGTGATCTTGGTGTTTAACATGTCAGCTTGCAGTGCGGTGTACCTTGGTCTCTTGTCTGATTAGTTTCAGAAGTTTTCAGAACCAGCCTTTGGATGGTTTTATGAATTTACATGTAAATAATAAAGTTTTGCTTTATTTTTATACAGTTGTGTTGTATGGTTTGTGTGAGGGTCAGATTCTACTAGACCATACTGACAAAATTAAAAAAAAAAAAAAAAAAAAAAAAGAGCAAAAAATCAGTCTCTTACCCGATGCTTGTACTGGCCCCTGTTGGTAGTTTGGGCTTATTACACAAGTTTTCCAGTATGTGATGCCATTTTCACACAAATTCTTGTACACATTTGCTTACAACTTCATAAGTTAACAAGGATTTCAACCAAGCATTCTTAAATATGGTACACTTCTACAACCAAATATATTTATAGGGATTTAAGCTTTAATAAGAATAAGACTTAATGTCCATAATTACCTGAAAACAGTGGAGACAATTGCTATACAGGCACTGTATTAATGATGAACATCAGATGCACTTCACACTTACCAAAGATATTAACTGAATAGTTGATTAGACCTTAGCAATCATTTCTGCACAAAGAAGAATACTAATCATGTACAAAAATAGAGTAAAATGCCACAGCATGCAGTATTAAGGACATGAATGAATAAATGAATAAATTTGCCTGGTTTTCCTACTTAGACAGACAAGATGTGTACTGCATATAGTTTATTTTCACTGAAAAATGCTGAATATTGCAATGGCTATATCCATGTATAGCACTAAATATCCTGAGAAATAAAAGCACTCTATATCTCAGCTATAGCAAGTGTCATAAGCTATCTACTTAGTTTGGTAGGATTTTCATCAAACAGTTCTCTTAATATATTTTCTTTTATCCTCTTTCTAGAAATGTGTTTTTTCCTGCAGGACTATGGGGAAAGTGGGGCCTCTTACTTCTGACAAGACAATTCTCAAATTCAATTTCCAGTTTGAGTTTGGCCTTGGCAACAGAGCATTAAGAAAAGTTCATAAACTGGGACAAATCCATACCAGCCCTATGAAATAATCTGCAGACCCCAAAAGCATTCAAGAAGCACCATGAATCACATTCACACCACTTAATCTAATGAGCAGGACTCATCTTTTATTACATAAAACAAGCAAACAGTCCATGAACTCGTGCACAGACCCTGTGCAGCACAATAGATCTTTGGAAGAGTTAAGGTTGCTGAAACAGTATGAAAGGGAAGGGGGCTTCAATCAATTCATGATGGTGCTTTAGCTCCAGAACTACCTGTAAACACAAAGCAAGGCCATTTTAGGAATAAGGTCCACAGCCTTTTCTTCTGAGCACATTTATGATGTATTTAATGGCTCAGTGCATTATATTGTAACAGTTCAGCAATTCAGTAGTTTGTGTACAAGGGTGTAGGTTTGGTCTCAACCTTGGTAGGGATGCCCTGACTCCTACACGGACATCCGAATGGTTTAACATAAGATCTGTATATACATTAAGACATGTATTTACATTTAAATAAGAACTATACACAGTAATAGAACGAAGACTAAAAGAAAGTAAACTTTAGAAAATGACTTGTTAATTGAAAAGAGACAACATTTAGGACAGAACTGTTAGCATAAGGATGGTGTCTCTAACTTAGCCTACATGCACTAGTTGACAGAGCTTTGGTGCCTCTTACAACCAGAAGTAACTACAGCCTCTCACACGTTAGCAAGAAAGGGCAAAGCAAATCTTAGCGATATTGGCTTAGGGAGGCGGAACTTGCGGTAGGGAACGAGATTTATTAACTGTTTGTATACCAAATACATTGGACACTGATGGACAACAGTGGTTGTATTTCAATTTTTTGATCAAAATTATTGCTAGGGACAATTCAGTAGTCGCTGGATATTGGTAGAGACATGTCCCTACCCAATTCTACGCCCTTGTTTGTGTAGAATGAGAGGGATTCTGAACCTCAAATTGTTACGTACCAATGCTTGCTGCCTCCTCCCTGCTGTGTGCTTAAGATTCTTCAGAAGATTTTGCACTTACTGCCTCCTCACTTGCTGCATGGCCATGATTTTCCATAGCTTCCTTACTGGATTCCTTGCTGGATTTTGCACTTGCTGCATGGCCATGGTTTTCCATAGATTCATCACTGGATTCCTTGCTGGATTTTTCAGAGGATTTTGCACTTGCTGCATGGCCATGGCTCTCCAGAGCTTCCTCACTGGATTCTTCACTTGCTGCATGGCCATGGTTTTCCATAGATTCATCACTGGATTCCTTGCTGGATTTTTCAGAGGATTTTGCACTTGCTGCATGGCCATGGCTCTCCAGAGCTTCCTCACTGGATTCTTCACTTGCTGCATGGCCATGGTTTTCCATAGATTCATCACTGGATTCCTTGCTGGATTTTTCAGAGGATTTTGCACTTGCTGCATGGCCATGGCTCTCCAGAGCTTCCTCACTGGATTCCTTGCTGGATTTTGCACTTGCTGCATGGCCATGGTTTTCCATAGATTCATCACTGGATTCCCTACTGGATTTTTCAGAGGATTTTACACTTGCTGCATGGCCATGGCTCTCCAGAGCTTCCTCACTGGATTTTGCACTTGCTGCATGGCCATGGTTTTCCATAGATTCCTCACTGGATTCTTCGGGAGACTGTGCATTTGCTACCTCCTCACTTTTCATATGGCCATGGCTTTCCTTAGATTCCTCCATAGATTCCTTGCTGGAATTTTCAGAGGATTGTGCACTTATTGCTTCCTCACTTGTGACATGGCTATGGTTTCCCTTAGGTTCCTCCATGGACTCCTTGCTGGATGTTTCAGAGAGCGGCGCACTAACTGCCTCCTTAATTGTGAAATTGCCATGGTTTTCCTCTTCACTTGATTTCTCACTGGACTGAGGCTTCGGATCAGAAATATTTCCCTTGGAATTTTGAGATTCAGCACTTGATTCCTGGATAATGCAGGGTTTTTCTACTTTTACCTGGTTTTGGACCCCTTTAACTGCAAGGCAGGAAAACCAGACAATAATCTAAATTCAGTCAAGGAACACCAACATCAAGTGTGTGTGATATTCACAAGGCACTAAAACAAAGATGCCAAGTGTCCACAAGAATGAGAAAACCAACCGTGCTCAAATTTAGCGTCAGCATTTTTCTCTAGGGTTAAAAGCACTTTCAAAGCTGCCAAAATTGATGAATCTTCCTGCTGTAAACGGTCCAGCTGAGGGAAAAAAGTTTTGACACTACCTGGAGAAAGGACAAAACTGCTCAAATACACAGAAAATTGCAAGTCCAGAGGTACTTTCACATATCCTAACTAAGCTTAGTCCTTCAAGCAAACAAAAAAGTGAAAGTTTGTTAGAACAGCTTTCATAGACTAGAAACTTCACTATAGATGAGAAGACCAGATCCTGCACAGGACAGCCTCAGACTGGAGTACATTCTAAAGTTGGGCACAACACAATATCAGTTAGAAAATTAGCATTAAATACCCAAGTGTTGCTTTGAAACAAAAACTCATGCAGAGATTATGAACATCTGAATAATGTGGCCTACATACACAATAGAGGAGAGTCAAATGGTGCATTTGTAGTATATCTACAGTAAATGAATGAGAAGTGTCTGTGCACCAAAACAGTCAGTTTAAAGTTTGTAATTGACTGAGGTTAAGTCAGGATTTATACTACTTTCTGAAAACATACCTACACCTTAAATAATTTAGACTGGCTCCATTTTTAATGCATTAAAATGTTGTTGCAAAACATTCATTCATTCATTCATCCATCCATCCATCATTCCTGCATGTGCAAGAAACAAAACCACACCTTCTTCAGAGTGTCTTTTCTCTCTTGTCAGGGCTGATAAACCCTGACTTGTCTCTGGTTTGAAGAATATTCTTCCACCCGGGAAACTGCAGACTGAAAAAGAAACAATTAATTTATACGTTTTGCAACGAAGTTCTCGTTGTTATTGTGAAAATTCCATACACAGAATACACACACCAGGACAAATGCATAGGCTAACCAAGGCCAGTAACAGCGTTCTTGCTATTTCTGCCATGTTAAAACACAGATAAAGACAAAAGAGCCGAAAAAACGGTCTCCGAACGCTTCTTTTCTCCAAGAAGGTTTACGCCGCGTCTTCACCTGGTGCTCATTTAAGATAATTGGCATTGTGTAATCAGTTTGAAATGATCTGGGCAAAGGTGCAATAGAGATCTATAGAGATAGCCATGACAAATTGTTAATAATGAGTGAGAACCCATCAAGATAGCCATTTTTTAAACTAAAGCTGCATCCAAAACCGCATACTGCATTTGGACGTACTACTAATGGTGGCGTACTGTTTTGACGTACTATTTAGTATGCGGTTTTGGACGCAGCTAAAGAAATTATGAAGGCGTTATCAGCTAGTAGCAATCATAGTTTGCTAGCTTCACACCTGCCCCTGAGGTCGTCATGAGGATTATTACTGGTCGTAGGCTAATGAATACTTGTTTTAAGAAGACATGAATAATTGTAGTGAGTATTTAGAGGCGCCCCCTCCCAATCCCCTTTCACCTCAGCTTCTCCTCTGGGTGCAAGTGAAAGAGAGATCCCTGGACAGGGACGCTATGGAGCCATTTTTCACAAAATATCGCGAACTTAATCCTCTCGGTGAAACCAAATTACATATACTCCTAGCCGAATCGAAACTTTTTTTTTATTCTTTTTTTTTATAAGGGCCGAGTAGTCAGTTGACGAATACACCAGCAGCCTGTGCACTTTCTGAAAACAAATCTGTTAAGGCCTGTAGCAATACTTTATTAGGGGCTACCGACGGTGCAAGACACCTATTGTAATTGTTTAAAATTTTTCCCTATTATTATTATTATACTAGCTGCCATGTAAGTCTGTGGCAGCCTCTAGAACTCCTTGAAGGATTTTGATGAAATCTGGCACGCCGACAGAGGACAATCCAAACTATTATCCAGGCATCAAAATTTGGGGTCAATCCGTCTCTGTAACGCCACCAACTTCAAGGTACATTTTTGCTTTTAAATCGTTTGTCTTAGGGTTGTTGTTTTTTCCCCCCGAATCCTTAGGTCATCTCGATTCGAATGCTACTTACAAATGCAGGGCACGTTCCACAAATGTAAAGAAAGGATGCAAATAAATAAGTGACATTTTGCATGTCTGTGTCATCAGTTTTACAATTGCAAGACTTTTTTTTTTCGATAAGCACACAGCAACACTCGTCATTTCCAGATCACGGGACTTTTGGCACGGTTATTCCACTTGTACGAGTTGCAAATGCCCTGCTTTTCTCAAGTGGGTTGAGCACCAAAACAGCAGATCATTTAGCCTTCCAGAGGAATTGCCTCGTATTTCTCCAGATCAGTCAGAGCGCATGGTGGTGTTTCACTATGAGAGGTCAACAGGTGGGTTACAGTATTTCTGACAAGCAATAAAGATAATTATTAGCCTTCCAAAGGCGACTCCTGCCCTGCATTTGTATTTGCAAAACACATTGTATTTTTTGATAGCCGTTTTTGTAATTGCAAAGCACGTTGTGTTTGAGAGGTGCGTGTTGTATTTGCAAATCGCGGGCCATTTGTAAAACATTCCGTTTCTTTGACATTTTGGCAGCTTTCTAACTCCATAGGCGTGGTTGAGTCCAACCTTGTGTGGGTGTTTGGCCTGTGTTTGCTTCGGACATACTGCCGACTATAGTTCTCTGCCTCAGGATTAATGACTTGGACTTTGGGGTCGGTTCTGCCTGCTTGAGAACTAAAGAGACATGTACTAAATGACACATTGTTGTAGATTAAGCTAAATGTACAACTTTAATGTGACTGTCAAGAAAGATACATTCAGTACCTTGATTATATGCTTTTTCTTGTATAAATTTAATATGCACAGAGGAAAAGAGACATCTTTAAGAAAAAAAACAAACAGTCTAGGACCAAACGCTTGCATCTCCATTATTTTGGTTGTGGCTTTTTGAATCATGAAATTAGATGTTTCCCGCTTGACCATGTCACATGACCTTCCTGAGCCACTGTTCCTTATGCACAACATTATTTCTTTGTATTGAAGATAAAACTAATAAGCAAGAGAAAAGGTAGTTTCAGTCATAATGCGATGTTTGCTTTTTTTTTTATCCCCATTTCAACAGTCACTTACATTGTTATATATTCTCAAAATCCTTTTAAAAACTAACATGATGCCATTTAATTGTTACTACACTTCTCACTATCACTTCCCAGGCTTTGTAGTCTTAAATAGCTGCATATCTTACAAGTAAACAAAACAGCCTCCATTGACTTCTTCAACACAATCTTTTTCCCTTGACACAGTGCCACATCAGGGTTCAGAGGTCAGTTGAGGTGAATTGCTTCCACAGGGATCTGGTTCATTATTAAACTAATACAGGAAGAAATCTAGAATCCAAGGGCCATAATTTCTGAAGAATTGTTTTTCTGTTGTGTTCACTGCCCCCCCCCCCCCCAAAAAAAGAAACTCCAACTAAACAAACTAGTCTGTGCACAGTCCATTTTAAACACATGCTTTCCTGCAGTTTTCATCATCAGTGGTTTTGTATGATGCAGCTCTTCATGCATTTTGTATTGAAGGAGCGTCTTCTTGTTGCCTCTAACCTAAATTAAGTCATTAACACAATCTAGACCTAGCCTCTCATATCACATGATACTCATTTAATACATGTCCTCTTTTAAAAAGACTCATGCTCATATTTTAGAAATGAACTGTACTGATCCCTCTATACAGATGAGGCCTGAAAATAATGTGTAGAGATATCTGGCACTGATGCCTGTGTTGATTCTTTAAAACTAAGTGAAACAGACAGTGGAGTTGAGAGCAAAGTGGAGATTGTTTTTGTCTTTGCTCTCATTATGGTGTAAGGATGCCATTACAATCTTTGCATAAATTTGCTTAAATATAAGTAGGCCTTTACATTAATAATCTCTGAATGGTTTGCTTTACTTTGAGTATTTGAAACTTTGGTTAGATAAGATGCTATACAATGCATAATTATTATAGGTCTGGAAGCACATGTTTGAGTTGAGGTCATGCAGTTTGGTTATAGCTGAGGACATAAATTAGCTGCTGTTTTCTTCTGAAACATTTTCTCCCACTTTCAGTATTCACTCTCTTTCTCTCTGTGTCTCTCTTTCATGACCGTGCCTCCTTCTTGGAGTGTGGTCTGTTCCCTAGGAGAGAATCAATCTCAGAGACTGTCTGTGGATTCATTAGGGGAAGAACCTGCAAGAGAGGAGAGAGAGAGAAACGTGGCAGGCAGAAGCAGGAAAGAGACAGAGATGAGAATATTAAGGAGCTACCTTCTTGAGAATACATCTGATTTTCCATGATAACATCATATTTTATACTCTGTGTGTGTGTGTGTGTGTGTGTGTGTGTGTTACACTACATGGGTGTGGGGTTTTTTTTGTTGTCTTTTTTTTTTTTTTTTTTTTACCCTGATAGCACCAAGATTTTCCAGCAGCTGTTCAGTATTGGAGACTCCCAGCAGTACAGAGCTTACACCTTCACTCCTCAAACACCATGCTGAGAGAGGTAGTGGAGACAGAAGAGAGGACAGAGAGACAAAATGTTGCAGTGTGGTTTATATTGATGTGTGCTGTATAAATATTAGTCTGAATGTGTGTACATTTATGTGTTGCGTATTTAGTATTGCTTGCATCCGTAGCTCTCTCTCTGTAGAAGGCTGACCTATCGCAAGCTGAGTGGCTGTGCAGCCCATCTTGTCGGCCAGCTGTTGGAGCTCTTTGATTTTGACTAACTGCTTTTGTCCATCCTCACTCTGCATCTTGTCCCTCAGCCACTGATAGCCCTACCAATCATGAAACCACACACAACAAACAAACAAACAAAAAATGGAATATGCAAACATTTCATACACAGTCACATATATGGATGTTTGCAAAGTTTGTGGAATCATTGCCACCATATGTGTTTTAATTTTCTTTTGATTTCCCCTGTGTTCTCCCAATTTGGAATGTCCATCCACCCATGATTTCTCAGACGTCGGCTCCCCAAGTGGCTGATATTTCCAATAATTCACAATAGCACACATTTCCACAACATTGCCTCTGCAACTTCTCACACTGCGTAGCACTGTGAAGTAAAATGTTTGTTGAAGTGCCCTATTTGTGCTATGATAATCACAAATATAGAAATACTGACAAGTATTGAAACACTGAGTTTTGGTGACCACTGAGAAGGATAATGACCTGGTCCACACATATACAAAGGGATAACAGCTCAGTCTATGGACTCTGCAGTATTCACCCTTGTCTATAGTCAGCAAATGACTTCATTTTTTTATGTCTATATTTTTTTACTTAATTAATGATAGCCTAGCCGCAGGTCATTTTGCTTTCTTCAAATGTTATTTTTTTTTTCTTAAAATTCATACTCTTATTTTCTAAGAGGCATTTATTTAACAATGGAAGTATGTGGCATTAGCAAAGTGTGTGGCATTAATCTTTTATTTTTGTACTGATACAAATGTGACAGACACAAACCTTCATAGCTGCTCGGGAGCCATCTGGAATACCATCACAGTATTTCCCGGAGATCAGACCACATGCCAGTGGAGACCATGTCATCGCTCCCACTCCTGTTAGAAGCACAGACAAACATAGTGTGTGTGTGTTCTCACAAATCAGTGGAGAGGAAGGGATAGTTAAACAAACCGACTTGTATTAAGTTGTATTAGTTTACTGTCTGCAGGAAACTTGAGGTGGATCTAAAATTAAACCAAAATCATTCCTTAATTTTGTGTGTATGTGTGAATCTAACAAGAAATGGGACTGAGCAACCCTCGAGAGCTAGAACTTCTTTACACTTATTTCACAAGAAATCAAACTAAGGATTCACTGATCCCATATTTACTCCACAGCAAAATGAGAGGAACCATGCAGGCGTATTTGACATACTACACAATTGTATATGCAATTCTTTTTAAGTAAGGCTCACCGATTTTATGGTAGAGCTCAGGCAGCTGCACCTCCACCTTGTCTCTCTGGAAATAGTGATATTCAGCCTGTTCGCACACTGGAGGGATCAGATTAAACTGCCGTGCCACAGAGTATGCCTCCTACGGACCGTAATGAACAAGAGCACGAGAGAACGTTACTCTCGTTACTTTAAAAATGTACTGTATCCATCACAGGCAGTACAGTGCAGCCATCAGGTTGCATTATGGTCCACACAGTGACATTTCAGTCAGTGCTGTTACACTTCCGTCAATACTGTAACATTCTAATGAAGTCACAGATATGAACTTTAAAGTGAAGTAGTGTCATACTAGATGTTAATACTCAACACCAAACTCCTGCGCAATAATTATAAGGAACATAAATCAACATGTAAAGAACAAGTCATGCTGCAGTTGCTCCTAAAATAATTAGATGATGCAACCAAATATTCACCCAACGTTGACCTTCACTTTGACCTTAAAATTCAAATCCAATATGTTTTGCCCTCCTTGCTTTATCATCTGTATAGCCAGATTAGTCTGTCAGCTGCTCTCTGGACTGAACACATGTGTGTGACTAAAAATGTTTGGGAATGTGGGTCAGCTACCTGCTGACTACAATTAAAAAGCCAAATTCACCATACCATGATCTCCATGGCACTCCACCGTGATGTGCCCCAGTACATGGCCATTCCCTGGTTTATCACAAATGTCATGGCCCTAACCACCTCTGAAACACACATACACACACACACACACACACACACACACACACATAAACACAAACACATGCACGTATACTAAGGTGCCATGATATAAATATGAACACATTTTAGTAATATATGGAATCGTCCACTGTCACACAACCAGCTGATGGAGATAAAATTTCTCCCACATATTTAGGCAGACAAACCTTCCATAGGAGTGCTGACATCAGAGCGATTTGCAAAGACAATGTCTACATAGTCCAGTTGCAGTCTGGACAGGGAACCCCGCAGGCCTGAGAACAGACAGACACACACACAAACACACACACAATCACATTACAATGAGCTTATCAACACAGTTCATTGTAATTGAAACCATTTCATGTAGCAGTTCAAATAATAATTGATTCTCACATTTCTTGTGTGTGTGTGTGTGTGTGTGTGTACGTGTGTGCGTGCGCATTAGTGTCTTCATGTGTGTGTGAATGTGTTGTGTCACTAATGAGACCAGTGGACTGGTTTTGGCTTCCAAGCTAATTGGGTCACATCTCCCTAAGGGAAGATACTCCGTCTGTCCTAAACAAGGTCCTTCAAACCCACTATTAGACACATACACACACATACACACACACATTATAAATCATATGCCACAGAAAGCAGGTGTATAAACTTCTCTAATGACAGTAAATAGTTGAATATTATTAGCAGTGTTTAAGCCTTTTGTTGTCTATAAATCCCTGGCTAAGTGAGAGAGAGTTACATCATAAACCTGTGGTAATACTTTTAAAAGAATTTTTAAGAAACCAAGTTTAGATTTAATTACTCTGTAGTGTGTTGGGTGGGGCTATTGTCATTTCTCTTTAAAATGTATGAGAACAAACTGATTAATCCTTTGGAGAGGGAGACTGTCAGAGTTGTAATATGTCCCTCACATGTGTTCCACAGAACTGGTTGTTATTTAATGGTTTCCATTTTGTCATAGTGGAGATAGGCTGGTAGGATGTGTAAAGAGGGAGGGATACTTGTACCAGTATACTGTGATAAGGGTCTAAAACAGTTTAACTGTATTGTTGGATTTTGGGACCTAATATGTCCTCAGCGGTGCTGTTCTTGGATAGAAGGAAATTGGAAAGCCCACACACAGGCATCCACATCAGCCCCAATTTATAACAGAGGTCAAATTAGTAGTGATATTTGTAGTTAAATTTTATATTCTATTTTAGTATTGCAATTAACTAATCGACTGTGGGCCCTCAATGAGCTTCTACTTTTCAGGGAGGAAATGATGTCATACCTTCAATGATGTGCTTCCTGGAAAGACCCCTTTCTGTTTCTGCCCTGCAGGTGAGCACAGGTATGGTCAAGAAAAATTACAACACACACACACACACACACACAGACACACAGACAACTGTAGTGGACACAAATACAAACTGCTGCATGACTTTAAAAACAGCTATTCAGTTTACTCTAATATTAACTTCCTTTTCCTTAAAAGATACTAAAATAAGAGGATGGAAAGTGGCAATGCGCAATACACGAGTAATCACTAAATCAGTCTGGACATAAAGTAGTAAAGTGATCAATAATTTGTTTTTTGTTTTACTGATTAATTACTTTTTTTTAAATTATATGTTTAAACTCCTTATCCTCCATAATATTAATTAATAGGGACAGTAAAATATTTAATTTGGTATTTAAACATATAACATGAACACACACTGACTCACATTTGTTCGTGTAACTTAACAGGTATATTATGCTGCTAGTACTCACTGTCCACCCCAGTAGATCTTGGTGGTGATGACATAACTGGAGCGTCTGGGAGAGAAGGAAAGGAAAGGACAGAGAGAAAGCAGAAAGTAGGAGAGAAAATAAAAGAAGGCAGAACAGAGAGGGAAAGGTTCTGTAATAACTTTTAGTCATCATAAATCATCATCACAAAGTAAGCGTTGTGAGCAAATGTTCAAATACACACACAAACATGAGGCTTAACAAACATGACACTCACCTCCATCCTTTCTTCTTAAGGATATTACCCAAGGTAATTTCAGCTCTGCAAAGACAGTGAAAGAGAGAGAGAGAGAGAGAGAGAGATGCAGGAGATTATTATTGTCTCTTTACAATTTGCAGAGAATGAAGGAAAGGTCAAAATAAAAAGTAATAACAGAAGGACAGATTGGAGTGGGTGATATAAAAACAGAAGAGAAAAAGAGAAAGTGAGACTTTACCTTCCTGATGCATATACCTCTGCAGTGTCAAACAGATTTATTCCATTCTCATATGCTATGGTTGTCAAGTTCTCTGCCATCTGAGCAAGAACACACACACACACACACACACACACACACACACACACACACAGAGACACACACAGTGTTAATGTCCAGATTATATTCAGAGTTAAAACATGAAAGAGAAGGCAGAGTCACTACTCACCTCATCTGAGATTTGAGAACCAAAGGTCACCCAAGTCCCTGAAACAAACAAAAAAGCAAACAAAAAACACCATTTGTCACAAACCCAAGCAGTGACTCACAGATTAACATGTATGATGTTCTTTTCTGAAACGATGGCAAATGAAATGTCTGTATGCGTGCATATGTATGAGTGATGATGGTGGGGTTACACACCCAAACCAAGATAGGATACTCTTAAACCAGACTTCCCCAGATTTCTGTAATACAGACAAAGAAATGATGCAAATAAATAAACCAATATACAAACGTGGTGCCAAAATCAACCACTGGAGCCGATCAATAACTCGATCAACCCCCGTCTATCCATCATTACATGTGTTTATCCGTGATTGATGAGGAAAAATGGAGCATGATCTATTAAAGTCAACAAAACAACTAGTATATTCATAATTAACTATCAAAACATTTGACTAAGTATAGGAAAATAAGAACCAAAGAACCATCGGCATATATATATAATCAATGATGTCAGATTATATATCCACCTACAGAAGCGGACACACACATGCATACACGCACAAGTGCATGTACACATTCACGTGCTCTTCCTGGTTGTGGTTTCCTTTAATGCACTCAGACAATGTCACAATAGCTTTATCAGACAGAACCTCTTCTCTAATTACATCCTGTTTTCAACCAAAGGAATACGGTGTAACCTCACCTTGACTTTTTTGCCATCAGAGTCAAATAAAAAATATATAATAATGATCTCAGGCAAACCTAATAGCAACAAATATAGAAACTCTCAGTCTTTCTCCTGTGTGTGTGTGTGTGTGTGTGTGTGTGTGTGCATGCGTGTATGCACGCGCCTTAAGCTAAAACTGTTTACTGGGCCATGAGTTCCTATATCCTAGTCAAGCACTGTTAGAGTGGGTAGAGTAACTCTCACACACACACAGAGACAGAGAGAGAGAGAGAGAGTGTCAGATGCAGATATAACATTGTCTCTAATACAGAGAAATGTCTGAACATTTGAAACATGTTATCCACTGTCCAACCACTGAAATGTATCTGTACTATAAATGTTAACACTGAAGCTAAATCTGGCTTTTTATAAATGCCAAATCTGGGACTGTCAATTATACATTCCTAGTGTGACTTACATATGATTTTAATTTGATTAGTTAAATTTTTTAGCAAATAGTTAGAACGTACAGCACGGTGTGTTAACTGTATTTCATTTTCTTTTTTGTCCTTACACACTGCATACTGAAGTCAGCTCAGTGTTTCATCATACAATTTCAGCCACTTCACTGTTTCAGCAAAGGTCAGAAACTGTTATTTATTCATTGTTTCATCATGGGACATCAGCTGCTGCTATGGCCAAATAGTGCAATAGTGAGATTAAAGTAAATACTGCGCAGGGGACATGATCTCAACAACCTGATATGAAGGAGATAGCTGATCAGGATTTCAGCACCATGGACAGCTAAGCAACCAAACCCTACACCAGTACCATGGTAAGCTTGGCGTGTCCATTGTTACATTTCCAATCTAAATTTGCCAATTTTTTGTGATTTGTTACATGACAGCATTAAAAGTGTCATTAGCTTATTACTTCATAGAGTATATTCAAGTGCTTCTATAACTTATTGTTTTATTGTTATGCAGAGACAGAGTAGCAAATATTTTGTTTCATCAAAGATTTAAATGTGAAGCAGTGTTTTCTTTCATGATTTATTATTAATTTTGCTATGTTGCAAGATTCAAACTGAAATTATTTAAATTTGCATGGTCATTGAATCATTGTAAATGTAAAAAAAAATGACTTCCTGACCAGATAATCCTTGTGTTGTTACGTCCCGTGTCTGAGTCTGTAGTTTGCTCCTTATTCCACCATAGAACTAAAGCTACTGATCACTTTTTTCATCTTTTTTTCCTGAAATTCAAACTATGGCATTTCATCAAATGAATACCACACAGCATCTAAGATGGTAAGCAATCATATTATGTAATCAGAAATTTCAAACTATGCATACTGTTTTAAACTGTGTGAGTCATCATAGATTTAAAAAAAAAAATAAATTTAGCAAGTACAGTTTTTCATCATAGGGGCTTCATCTTGAGAATTAAAAACAGTCTGTAGACTGACAGACTCTCTTGCTTAAGATGAGTTTAGAATTTAATCACAACCAAGTCTCTGGAAAAAGGAATGGGGAGCTATTTTTAAATCCAGTTCTGTCAAAATAAGGGAACAAAACTGATCCATCTAGTGCTGTGCCATGACCTAAAGTGAATCCAGCTCATATTATACACTTAGTGAATAACAGCTAGGTTGATAATAATAGTTACAGTTACTGTATTGTGGGACATGCACTGAGTGAGAGCAGTGCGTGATTATCAGAATGATTAACCTTCAATCTCTGCACTTACTCTCTCAGCTGGCTTTCAGAACTGTTGATTAACATTGTGGCACTCTTTTCTGTGTGCATGCATGAGTGTGGATTAAGGCTTTACGATGAGCTCTAAACAGAATTAAGCCTAGTAAGGAATTATCTGCCATGCCCTGAAGTGTGTATCTATATGTGTGGGACTTCATTAACACATATACTTCCTTATTACAGAAATTAAAACCTTTTCCATTCAGTGAACCAGTCTATTGTTATGTGGGGCCCATGACACACACAGGTTCTCATGTTCACAGACACACACGTACTCACATATAACCATACATGCATGCAAACGCATACTCACATGCACAGGCATGCACACGGGTGTGCGCACACCCATAGACGTACAATTTCTAATCAGAGGTTTGTGTCCTGAAAAGGCTTCAGAATCTGTGATTAGGTCAAAGATCACCACATTTAATCAGTGTGAGTAAACTACATGACCCCTGTGATTTCCTTACACATGTCAATGAATGCAGAACTATCCAGAATTATCCCTACTGTAACACTGTATAGACTGACAAAAAAACACTAAAAGTCTCATTTTAAACAAAGGAATTGGTTTTCTTTATACATCTGGTACTATGAAGATTATGAAAATGCTCACTTCTCAGATGATTGTGCAATTCATATGTGTTTATGTATATAAAAAAGGTTTAAATGTACAAATACATTAAATGCAAGAAAAGTTTACTTTAAATGATACCCTACACATTTCATACACACACAGACCCTCTCTCAGGGAAAATGTTAAGCAGGGAAATAATAGGAAACATATAACCAAATAGTACTACACATTTGTGTGTGTAAGAAAGAGATTATAAGAGAAAGATTATATAGAGTGATGTACTTCCAAAAGATGGAGTCTGTGTCTCTTTCTGTTCCTCCAATTTTCCTTTGTGCTGTATTTTCAAAAGATGCTTTTTCTTTCAAGAAACACAAACACACACACACACACCAGAAACAGTAGCCTCATTGCGTGTGTGTTTCTGCATCTGTCATTCTCATCATTCACCAGTGAACCAAAATCTCATGCAATTTTAAATATGTCGTAGAGCACTGTAATCCAACACACACACACACACACGCAGACACACATACACGCACACACACACACACACACACACACACGCACACACACACACACACGTATACAGTAAACGGCGCCCCTTTGCTCACTGCTGCACTTTTAGTGTGTGAAGCTCAGTGTGGCACTGTAAAACTGAATGTGAACTGTTGCTGCATTTTCAGGCATACGTCTGGTGTACTCAACACTTCTCTCACCTGTACTTCATGTTGGTATTGCGTCCGATGGCCTCTTTCATATGAGCATGTCCTTGTGTGTACGGGCGTGTGCAATATGCACGTGCCTTGCATGGCCCTGCCCCTTGCAGGTGTGTGTTAGAGCGCACACACAGTCGATCTTCACTGCTGCGACTCTTCAGGTTATGTTCCGTACATGCAATTGACACCTGCATCTTAAAAATTAGCTGGGATACAGGTTTTCTCAGGTAGAAACTGGGTGTGGCAGCAACGTAGATATACAAGAGGAGGGCCTCCTTTTATAGCTCTCTAATGCAGTCTGTGCTCTCAGTCAATATTAATTTGCTGTATTTGCAATATAGCAGTAAAGTGTCATGAAGAAGGCTAAATGAATAGCCTGGCCCTTGTATCTTTGCAGAGCCTGTAATCTGATTGTCTCTAAACAGCAACCTTAAGCATCTAGTCTCTCTGGGAATGCAAGGCAGACCCTAGCTTTATCTCTATGGTAACGCAAATCATAATATAGCTCAATGCAAGTGGAAAACTACATTTGATCTTTATCTTAAGAGCCTTTTCTGTAGTCCACTGTCGAGTCTCCTCAGAGAAGTGGGTGAGGGTGAGGGTACCGAAGCCCACAGGCAATGTTGCCTTGTGTATGGCAAGATGCTCTGACTCTGTGGGCTAACAACACTGATAACTCTAGAAGTCACACAAAACAAGGGAATCAAGTCTGGCTAACTCAACATAAATGATACAACAGAGAACCCTCCCAAACATGCATTTATGTTCTCTCTCTCTCTTTCTCTCTCTCTCCGTCTCCCAAACACGCATACAGACTCACATAGAGGCTGTGTTTCCTCAAATGACCTTGTCAAAAGAGACAAAATACCTTGCCTTAGATACACTATCGTGAACAAATGCACAACTCCAGTCACTGGACCCCCTTATCTGAAAGATACAAGCACACAGACGTGCCTACCTTTAGGAGTCAAAAATGACTTTCAGCTGGACTGAAAAAACAAACCGTCGGACAAAATCATGCTCATAATAAACACAAAAACAAAATGAGTCGCACCCAGTGCAGAATATTCTACGACTAACCGAAAATTGTTACTGAGCTCGTCCGCCTGAGCCCGTGAGTTGGGCTCAATCACTAATCAATAATAATGAACAGAATAGCCTAGGTATAGCTGAAACTTCTGAGCACATACCGGACAACTTGATCGGGTTTAGAGAACCAACATTACTGACCGTATGCAAGTCTCCTTAACGGAATCGCTAAGCAGTTTCCGTCCCACGGACCACTAAATAGAACATTTATCGTAGAGGACAACAATGCAAACATCACTCGCAGCGACCCGCACCTGCTCGCTTCAGTTCCTCAATCTCTCTTGCGCAACGGTTGGCGCTCTCTCTCTTTCCGCGCGCCGTGTGTCTGAGTGTGTTCGGGAGCAGTGAAGCGCGGCCGTGGATTGAGACGGATCTGAACGGACAGTATATGAGGTTGTTGCTGGACTCATGCGACTCTCTAGGTTTCCATTTCATCGATGTTCTTTAAGGCAGTCGCTGCTTCATCCACGGAATCTCACTTCTATGCGCACACATCTATAAAACAGGGCATTATAAACGAGCTCAGACTGGCATGTTCACAGACATCCATCATTTGAATGGAGTGACCTTTCGCTTTGAGTAAACACTCGGGTCTAACTCAATCGCTTTCCCACTCACTATCCTGCTGACTACTTCACTTTCTCTCTAGTCCTTACTCCCCCATAGCGAAAATAAACAGTAGTCTGTTATACCGTGTAATGCCCACACGAATGAGAAGTCTTTAATTTAAGCCCCAAACCACTTATTGTAGTCTGACCAACTGACATCCTCGCCTGGCAAGCACAAGCTGTCATAATCGTAGCGCACGCGCACACACGCATGTACGCTCTCTCTCTCTCTCTCTCTCTCTCTCTCTCTCTCTGTCTGTCTCTCTCACACACACACATACACACACACACAATAAAATCAAAGTGAATAAATTACTGCACTGGCATTTTAATTCAGCAAATTCATCTCAATAAATGTAACCACCATTGTGCCCTTACATGACCATCCCTGTGATGGGCTCTACTCCACCCACATAGCGCTTGCTAATTCTAAATTAGTTAAACACACAGAACAATGTAACACACACACACACACACACACACACACACATATATATATATAGGTATACTAGTTTTGAAAGAACCTAAGACCTACTGCAACATACAGCAATGTATTTCCAATTATATGGGGCTGTTGTGTTGGCCTGCTCATCGTAATGTGGCTGTTAGGGGCAATTTGAATTAAAATCTCCAGCAAGCAATAAGACATTTTCACACAAACAAATGCCCTTTCAGCACGAGACAGATCACAAACCACTCCAAATTCAACCAGCAAAGGATTTACTGATCACAATTCAATTGTTACTTTAAAGAAAGTTTGATCTTCTTGACTAAAACTTAGGGTCTTTCATTGAAAAAGATGTACACTCGTGATGAGTTGTCAGCAGCATTATTGTTTAAAGTAGAGGGTTATTTTTTTTCCACATTAT
This sequence comes from Chanos chanos, assembly GCF_902362185.1. Taxonomy (NCBI): domain Eukaryota; kingdom Metazoa; phylum Chordata; class Actinopteri; order Gonorynchiformes; family Chanidae; genus Chanos; species Chanos chanos. The sequence continues at coordinate 36,775,883 of NC_044499.1, read as the reverse complement.
CTTATTTGTTTGTTTGTTTGCTTACAAAAGAGACATTGTGTGACTTTATGTCCCACAATACACTGAGGGTAGAAACCCTCAGTGCTTGTGATATTTGTTTTGGACTGGGTTTGGCTCAGCTTTATTAAGAATGTGACTAGTTCTGGAGGATATGATATCAATGTTCATAACTTGTGTGATCAACACACAGAATCTGCCTGACCGAAACATACACATCATGGTTCTTAAAGGTCATCAGCTATGCGCTAGAGGGGTTCACATCGATCATAGTGAGCAAGGGAGGCAAGAAGAATTTTCATTTTAGGAGCTAAAAAACACATTAGTGCATTAGCACAATCAATTGCTATTGATGTGTATTGAACCTCTGACACTGCCCCATGCCCCCCCCCCCCCCCCACACACACACACACACTCCTGTGGTCGATATTAGCTGGCTGGTCAATACACTGTGGTATTATGAAAGTATAGTGTGTGTGTGAGGCATTAAAAATGGCCAAGGAATATTTCATTAGACAGATCACCTCTATAATTCAAAGTTGATACTTATGAATAAGGCAGTTGATTGACTGACAGATGGTGAGACTTATGCAGATGAGAGAGACAAAAAGAGTAAGAAACAATAGTTGCAGGGATAAATGAAGAAAATAGAAGGTGCTTGATATGCATTAGAAGTTATTTGTTCCAGCACTTCAAGAGAGTGAGAGGGGGAGAGGGAGAAACCAGAGTGATATATGGAGATGATGACAGAGAAATTGAGTGTTATGTATGTATGAGATTTCATGATTTAAAGTTTGTGCGTGGGATAGTGAGAGAGAGAATGTTGGATTGGAGCTGAGTCAGCCCTTGTGTTTGAGGGAGGGAGGTTGAAGTATCGACGGCGGTGCATGCACACACACACACACACACACACACACACACACACACACACACACCTCATGGGTCAAATTGTTGCTGTCCCTCATTGGTTCAAAAATGGCACCATACTTCCCTCAAGTGGAGAAAGAGAAGAACTGCAAGCAACATTTTTAGTTTTTTAGCTCTTTCCTCAGGCTACACCACAGAATAAAACACAATCTTATATCAGCTCACAGTCCAACATCTTAAGTGGACGCCAGCTGAAGATTAAATTTTGGGCATATATTTAAAACCAACACTCTCACACACCCATTCACATACAATATTGAGTGTTTTAAATGTTTTTGCCTGACGGCCACAGACAGATGGCAGCAGCAATAAAAGCATTGTCTAAAGGCTTTCTCTCTGTTTCTCTGTATCTGTCAAACACATATATGAAAAATAAGAACAAAAGAGAAAGAGTGCATGGAAGATTATGAAAGAGAGACAAAGAACAACATGGAAGAAAGAAAATGAAAGAGGGAAAAATGAATGAGTGGCGTGAAAAACAAAGGCAGACAGGAGAAACAAAGTGGTCCAGTCAATTAATGCATGGTGGAATGAACAAAAAAGGGACCAGTATCGCTGACATAATAACAACAACCTTAAAAGCCTCACAGTTTGAGCTGAAACAACTGGTCATAGAGACCATGACACCTGAGAACCAGACCCTGCAGCCATATGTAATCAACTGGTTCTGCTTGTTTGCTTTGGAACACCTGCTCTGGTGATACAGTAGCACAGACCAGATGGAGCAATGTAGAATGTTTATGTATTTATGGGTGAGTGAGAGAGAGAGAGAGAGAGAGACTAGACAGTATAATCTGCAGTTAATCACTAGTATAATACACATTCATGTACGTGAAACTACGCCTCACATTTTCTCCAGCAAAACAGACCACATAGCATATCAAATCTACTAAAAAAAAAGGCAGAAAGACAAGAGTGTATTTTAAACTGAAGGATGAAAAGACGTACATCAATGCCCCAAAGTATCTGAAGCATACCTGGTCAAATTAAAGACCAACTAATTGGAATTGAATTTGAAGAAATTAAATTAAAAACGTAAATAACTGAGGCATCATCAATAAATGTGCATACAAAAAAATTTTATGCAAAAAGTTTGTACACATAGAATTTGGATTTGGTGTAAAAAATATTCATATACACACTCTTACATCACTGTCTACACACAGTTAAACTGAACATAAGCTAGATGTTTATCAGATACTGTAGTGTACTGACGGGTCTTCACTTTTTCTGCATATGCATTTTTCATAGTCTAATTTGGACAAACGTTAAGAGTGAAATTTATGCAGCTTTAATAAATGGGGTATGCAGCAGCTGTTTAAAAGGACATTTTCACAACTATAAAGACGTCATACAAGTTCATACAAGTGATGACAATACGTGAACAAAAAATACTTCAGTATTATAAAATTCTCCTTTAAGTCCTGCAATTCAAAAACATCTCCCTATGTAAGATGCATATTTTCATTTATCCTTTTGTTATATTATATTTAGTCTGTAGTGGAATTTCTCTTGTTATATTATATTTAGTCTGTAGTGGAATTTCTCTTGTTATATTATATTTAGTCTGTAGTGGAATTCCTATAGCAAATGAATATATGAGTGTATATGTGTTAATGTGTGTGTGTGTACACACACTTACCTGTAGGGCATATTAGTCCGGTCTGCAGTAGTGTCAGAAATGGAAAGATCACATTCTCTTAGGTATAGTTCCAGCCTGCGTCTCTCCATTAGTCTCCGTGCTGCTTCCAAAATCTGAGAGGCCAGGATCCCAGCTTCATCCTGTGAGTTCTGACCGTCACGAGCACGTGACCCCACAGCCTGAGACCCCTCATTGTACCCCAAGCCTTTTCCCTTCTTCCCCAAAACATACAAGTCTCCAACAGAGTATCTGCCCCCCTTGGCTGCTCCAGCCATGGCTGGAGCTGCGGCTGATCCCGCTCGTCCAGCAAACATCTTGTAGGACACACGGATACACAAACACCAACACTATAGTACACACTTGCTCTAAACTCCCTACTGGACTAAACTATTAGCGATACACAAACCTTATACAATCCTTAAGGAGTGTACGGAGTGTTGCATAGAAATGAGAACACAATCTACAAACCAAATATGGAAACATGCACTGTTCTTGTCCTGTATGAAAAATATTCATCAAATGTTCATCAAAACAATCCAGACAATGCCATCCAAGAGACAGACAGCTCCCTTCCAAACTGGAAACAGCAAATCACTATTCAACAAAACTGCGACAGACAAGCACTCTAAATTAAAATGTACATACACACTCATATGCACAAGGCCCCACAAGAAAGTTCACAGATAAGGTCAGTAGCAGTGCGAGGAACAAACAAAATCAAATTGAAAAGGAATCCAATAAAAAAAAAAAAAATAGCTCTAACAAAAATCTACTTAAACTATCAGAAAACCTACAGATGGCTCCACAAATGATCCGAGTGCTGTCTGACAGACAAGGAAAGTCTGTTGTTTTCTATTTTCTGTCCTTTATCCAGCCTCTACACAGCTGTTTTTCCACCTGCGTAAACAATTCTATAGCAACTATAGTCTACTCTTTCATCACCTCCTTTCTTTCATTCTCTCACTTACTCTTGTTTTGATATTCCCAAATAATTAAGCACTTTAGTAGAAATGCTGCTAACTGGTAAACTGGTACGGTTCACTCTCTTTTTCTCTCTCTGTTTATGAGTCTTCATCAGACTGTCTCTCCAATACATCCCGCCCCATCATTTGCTAGTGTGGGATTGAAAAAAAGGTCAAATACCCACCCAGATTAGTATTTAAAAAAAAAAAAAAAAGAGAGAAAGAAAGCATTGGTCGGGGAGTCATGGCAACATGCCATACCTGGCATCTGTACTCAGTGTGGGAAGAGTGGAACAGATTAAAACTCATCTGGAGAGAGTTCTAATCTGGGTTAGGCTGCAAAATAGTAGAGATTAAGCATAGAGTTCTCTGCAGTGAGAATATAAAGAACAACAGATCTAAATCTAATTATAATCTAATTGCAGTATTGGTCCTACAGAAATTGATCTTTACTAGATCCGTACAGATGTAGATGTCAAGGAATGTCAATACAAATAGTGCCCACAATGTCCAGCAAATCAGTATTTATTGAAATGAATATGTGGGCACAGTGTAAAAAAATGTTTTAAACTACACTGTAAAATACACAATCCAGCATAAAACATATAACTATGACACACACACATTCAGTGCACATTCGTTTTAATACTCGGACACATGCATATTGCATTGTCAATTCCACTCACTGTCAATCAAGTGAATGATATTGGCAGAATGAAAAATAATAAGTGAGAGATGGAAACAGCTTTCAACTACTCAGCACATCAGTATGCTGAAGGATAATTTCTGACGATATAGAATATGTTTTACCATTTATAGGGACAAATGATAATAGGTGCAAATTTTCAGTTCTGACTGCAAATTTTCAGTTCAGACTGCAATATTGCATTGGATTGCACCCTGATTACATAATCTAAAACCAATCCAGTCAGTGTCCTCGGTCTGGATTTGGAGTGTGACCGATGGTCCGATGCCATCCATTAATAAAAAGTGACGTACAGACTATTTTCTGGCATTAATCCCAATGCACCCAGCCCTAATCCCACAACAGCCTCCAGTTCTAAACACAACACTGTTTCATGATTAGAGTGGTCTGTTGAGTGATAGAATCATGGTCACAAGCACCATGGTCCAATGATTTACTAATACCACAGGGCTGACCACAACTGGGATGAGGTTGAGTCGTATAATAGTCAAATCACCACTAAATAATGTAATTAAGAACATGTAGTCACTACACAGAACTCATTCACATAAGAAAGAGCAAGTAATGACATTCAGAACCAAACACACAAATGAAAACTCATCATACTTTGGGAACAACTAAATAACATACATTTCCCTTCATTTTCTCTGCATTATGTCTCAATTGGGGATTAAGGACGGAGAGATTAAATTTCTTTTTTAAAACCAGATTACCTCGGATATTATGGATCTCAATGAGGGTACACACACACACACGCGCGCACACATACACACTTTTTCCAGGGTATCTGAACACATAGGCAGAAAGGTTTGAGTCTAATAAACGAGATGGCTGGAAAATGGACCATTCCTCTCAGTCTGTCAAATCAGGTCTCTATATCTGCCAACACATCGGGATCAGACTGACTAATGACAAAAGTTATTGATCGGTAATCTGCTGCAGGACACTCATTCATGTTTATGTAACACTGGGGCAAAAAAAAAAAAAAAAAAGAGTCGGTTCAGTTTTTGTGTGTGTGTGTGTGTGTGTGTGTGTGTTTTGACAGGGAATGTTGGGAGATAGACAGTTACATGATATAACAACAACTTCAAGGAGATTCTCAACACACGAGAACTATTTATAAATGCAACATTTACAACACTTAAACTTAAGACAATATTTTTAAGCAATATTTATTCACATACAAAGCCAGTTGTCGTGGCAACATTTGTCATCAAGAAAGGACAAATACTTAAATAAAAAAGAAATGATACCTAGGAGGTTTTGTTCTGAATTTCAATAAACTAATCTTAAGAGTAGTCTACCTCTGCTTACATACACTGCAGCTTCGAAGTACACAGTGGAGATCAAGAGTATGGCTGCCCACTTGTAAGCATCCTAGAATCCAATTGATTTCATTAATCATCTTTTCACTGATATATGTAAAGGCTTTCTGAACATTCAAATTTAACATGTCTTAGGTAGGCTGCTGCTGCACCCACACGTTCACAGACTTGGGATAGCAAGTTCCACAGTTCTGAATAATATGGATGTGATCTGTCATTAGCCCCTTGGGTTGTGGAGTGTGAGTACATGCAAAGCATACACACCATACAGACACTCATACACACATGAACAGGTGAGCCAAGACGAGTCTTAGGCGGCTCGGACGTTGAAGAAAGGCAGCGCTCGGATGAAAGAGTCCAGCCTGCTGTTGAAAAGTTCACTCTGTAGAGTCTCACCCAGAACACACAGGGGATTCTTCACTATGTACTCTACATACAACTAGAGAGAAGACAACAACTTAGTCATGACATGCTTTGGTCAAGACTTAAATTTGAAGGTTTTACTTGATGAAAGTATTGGTTAAATTATTTTTTTTTTTTTTAGGAAAGCACAATCCACATGAAACTAAGAAAAAAGATGGAATTATTATTTATTTCTCTTTCTCTGTATATATATATATATATATATATATATATATATATATATATATTTCTCACACACACACCGTGCTGTATATCTGGTGCAGTATGTCTCTGCAGTTAGGCACTCCCAGGTCTGTGTTCATGACGATCTTGATGCCAGTAGGTGTCTCATAATAGTGCAGCTTATAGCGACTTGTCTGGAATGCCACAAACCCATCCTTCCTTAAGTAAGCCTCAAGTTAAGGACAAACATGCTGCCTAATGGTGACAGAACAGCTATCATCCCTGTGTGAAGACAGCACATGTATTCATACTCATATTACGCAGACCACAAACTCAAATGTTCTCTCCCGGTCCAGGGCTGCATTTATTAATACTTAACCTTTACACATGTGCTCAACAGAAAGGATACATGTCCAGAGGAGACATCTTACTGACAAAGGAACGGATAGAAAACAGCATTCCATACATCAACTTATACTCCTGAGAAAGGGAGGGAGGGAGAGAGAGAGAGAGAGGGAGAGAGAGAAAGAAAGAGAGAGACAGACAGACAGACAGATGGAGAAATAGTGAGAGAGAAATAGAGAAAGAGTAAATAACTAGTTCTAGTTATTAGTTAAGTAACAGTTAAGATTAAGCAGCATGGTTCTACCCTCACCTCTTCCTTTGAGATCCCTGCCTGTTTCTTGCGGTTCCATTCACTGTAATGAAGGCATGTGCCATTCCGATCAAATATGTACAAGTTATGGATGGTCATCTGTGACAGTTAGAGGGGTAGAGCAGGTATAATCGACCAGTGGTGGGCAAGTTACTTAAAACAACAACAACAACAACAACAACAACAACAAAAACAGTTCAGCTACATGAGAGCTATCCTTCCGAGAAACAGCTACGCTACAAGCTACATGGCAAAATAACTTGCCACACTGAAGCTACTACATGATGCCATCATTGAGGCTAATTAAAAAAATATATAATGAGCTGCCTGTCAAACAATTTTCCTGGTAACGTTTTACCAGCTGTCCCTAAGGACTGATTCTGGATCAACACTATGGAGCTACCTCCATAAGAAACCGCTCGATTGTGCTGATGTATTTACAGTATATATGTTAGAGCCTGTACGCACTGTAGAACCAGATAATCGATCAACAAACTGCACAGTCAAACATTCATTCATTCATTCATCTATTTACACAGTTTAGCTAAGGTAGCTAGTTTATGTTTCACTGCAAGAGAAACAACGATGGGTGATCTCGACTGTACAAGAACGAAGGAAACAGCCTAATATAGTGAATATAATCAAATAAATGTCATTGTGAAAATAAAAAAGGGAGCTATATATGGACGTTAACGAACTTAACCCAGCCCTATAGACAAATCGACACTGCCATGATTACACCAATATGTTAATAAGCGACACAAACGCAAAAAAACGCTCTATTAAACGCTTTCACTCGATGAATTAATGTTTGAGATAACCCAGCTTTAATCTAAATTAATCAACAACAGCACATCCGATTTGTTTACCTTGCCTTTCCTTACTCGCAAGGTCCCTTCAAGAAAGGTGTTCTTATGTGCCTGATTGGTTAGCCAAGTTAGGAAAATATTACATCCCAAAAAGATTAAATGCCTATACACTGGAAACCCAAATCTACTCGAATTAAATGTAATTATTCAGAATTATATCGTCTATGTAATACTCGCTTTTTTTTTGCTTTTAAGACAGGCGTTTCATGCGTTGCCTTCTTGTCCCACAAACACACAGCTAGGATAACTTTTGCATTCACTTATTTGGAAACATGGGCGGAGAGATTTAAGACATTTTTATTTGAATGTGATAAAAATCTTTTGTGTGTTCCTAAATATAACAGGTGCCGCATGTCACTTTATCAGTTATCGTTGTTACATAGCGTCTCACGAAATCCACGTCTTGTCAAACGTTAGCCTCCATAAGTCATGTGACTAGTTCTTCGTTATCTTGGGATTCGCAACTGTAGTTTCGCCGCTTGGAAAACAAAATGGCAGCAGTGTCAGCCTTGCGTTCGCCTCAGCATCTTTCTTCATCAAATAATTTAGTTCCCGACTGGACATGTCGGGAAGTCAGCACGGGGGTAAGAGAACTAATACTAATAACTTTTATAATGACACCAGTGTATAAATTTCACAATTTATTAACTAAAGTAACTTAACTACGTGGTATTGTGTCTGAATGAGACAGCAGATATTAACCACTGGCCATTGTGATGAGTGAGACAGGAGTTTAAAATTTACTAGCCGTTATTTTTGTGTGTTTTGTCTCAACACAAGTACGTCGAGGCCACCATTTAACCAATTATTTAGTATGCTGTAAATATGCTCATTGTGTTCCATCGCCCTAGTCTGAAGAATTTGAGCGGTTTTGAGATAGCTGGCTATTCCAGATTAGCCAGCATTTAAGCGTTGATAGTCGCTGCCTAGATAAAGTGGAGCTAAAATTAGAATAGGACTTGTCAGAAATAAATTAACCGTGAGTGGCTTAACGCCGCATTTTTGCACTAATGGCTATTTTCAGGTATCTCTTAGCCCTATTTCTAGGCAAAAATGTAGGGTGAAAAAATAAGGCAGATTACAGCATCAGCTGTTAGAAGGCTGTGACTGCTGCAGTTAACTCCTGTTTTTTGTTTTTCATTTTTTCCCCTCATCTGCTTCAGACCACAATCATGGCGGTGGAATTTGACGGGGGTGTTGTAATTGGTGCAGATTCCCGCACAACTACCGGGTAAGACAACGACAAAGTTGGGCTTTGTGAGACACTGGGAATCACAGTCAGCTTGCTCTGATCATATTAGTGTTGAGCCTTATAGTTACTTAACTGAACACCTCATTGTCTTTACACAGAGCCTATATAGCCAACAGAGTGACAGACAAGCTCACCCCAATCCATGATCGCATCTTCTGCTGTCGCTCTGGCTCTGCAGCGGATACACAGGCCATTGCTGATGCTGTGACTTACCAGCTTGGCTTTCACAGGTGAGACAAGCATCCACCCACTCATTCAAATTATACATTAAATATCCAAAGTCTGTGTAGTTTAAATCTGAGGCTTTGGTATAAACAATAAAGATGTCCTGTAAATACACTGATATTGATGTATTGACCTCGGTAGACCTCTTTTGGGTGAATTTTGGCTGTTGCTAACTAATTAGGATGACTGAGGGATCATTGAGTAAAGGTGCTTTGCTTTAGCAGTGTGTAGACTCTTCAGTATCAGTGTGATAGAATCACGGGATAAACACTCGCGAGAGTTCTTGGTGTTGTCATAGATAGCCTCTCTCCATTCTCTCTCTTGTGCAGTATTGAATTGGATGAGCCTCCATTGGTCCAGACGGCTGCCAATCTGTTCAAGGACATGTGCTATAGGTACAGGGAAGAGCTGATGGCTGGGATCATTGTGGCTGGATGGGATAAGAGGAGAGGCGGACAGGTGAGTAAATTCTCATTGGTCTACTATTAATTGTAATCTCACAAAATGAAAAGTAACCATTTTGAGGTGTTCATGCCATAAGGATTTGAGTTCTTATTCTAAAATTACATGTGTTTCAGGTGTACACTATTCCTGTGGGAGGCATGTTAACTCGACAGCCTGTGTCAGTGGGCGGTTCAGGCAGCACTTACGTCTATGGTTACGTGGACTCAAACTATAGACCTGGCATGAGTAAAGAGGAGTGCCTGAAATTCACTGCAGGAGGTGAGTAAGAGGAAGAGAGAAAAGGGAGCAAAGGATTGTAGACCTGATTTATCTAATAAGGAATGATACATTGAAGTAGTTTTATAGCCACCCTCATAGCTGTAACTGGGGCTGCTTTTCTGTTGATAAATACCAATGCTGTGTCTTCTTCTTGTCCTTCTGCCCTGTTGTGTGTAGCCCTGTCTCTGGCGATGGAGAGAGACGGCTCTAGTGGTGGAGTAGTACGTCTGGCTGTCATCACAGACCAAGGTGTGGAGAGACAGGTTATACTAGGCAATCAGCTGCCAGTGTTTTCCACTGTCTGATATACACACACACACACTACAGCTTCCAGTCTCCACTGTATCTGTGTGTAACGGGGTTATATGAAACTGAAGCACCCCAAAGCATGTTAAATAACTTGTACTATTCCTGTTTTGACATTCTTATTAAAAAATGGAGTAAAGTTGACTGTGTTAATGGTGTTTTTCTTAATGTATGTAAAAGATGGATTTAAATATTACTGGCAAGATTGGATTTGTTTATAAAGCTGGATTTGTTTGAATGTCATAAGGATGTTCTGTCACTAGTTTGAACAGTGCACAGAAAAGCTTTTTGCACAACTTATCCTCTGATCCTGCTGAAGACTGTGAGAATTAGGCTTGCCTTTGGAACACTGGCCTCAGCCCAGGATTAACCATTAGTATAGACATTTTAAAGTCTCAGTCACTCCAGATCTGTGGTGTTTATGTGGGGCTGGGAGATGTTTTGAGGAATGAAGTACCATAAAGTTGTGGGGGTATTCCAGAAAGCAGGTTTAGTGAAAATTCATAGTTAACTCAAAGTAGTAAACCTCCTAACAGAAGAGCCCTATGGCTTTGTTTTGCTCGCAGAATGAAGCCATAGGGCTCTTCTATTAGGAGGCTTACTACTTTTGAGTTAACTATGAATTTTCACTAAACCTCCTTTCTGGAATACCCCCCTGATGTTATGTGTCAGAGACCTTAGAGTGAGAATGCTGATATCAGATCACTTTTGCCTTTCATACTACAAATACTGTTGTTATACAGAGTGAGGGGATCTCATCCTAGATTAGCACTTATTCAGAGATACATAATACATATGTGCCCTAGGCTCAGGTTAGGTCTAAATCTTGACATTGAAATACACACCCAAACAAAGAACACAGTGGTGACTACAACACTGCTATATTTTTAAGAATGAATTACTTATTTATTTTTCAGATCTTATGTCTCAATTTCAGACCTTATTTCTCAATTTTTCCTTCTTGCCTGGGGAAAACAACGATTACAGTAGTAACAGTTATTATTGTCGTTGTTGATGGAGCACTTTTCATATAATGAAGCAGCTCAAAGTGTTTTATGTGGAAGTATAGTCAAAATGACAATAAAGATAAAAAATTTAAGAAGTTAAGAAAAAGGGAGAACTTACATACAATAACATTGAATTACAGAATAAAATAAAAAATAGTAGATAAACTAAGAAATAACAGATGCAAAATGACTTAAAAATGGCTAAAGATGACTAAAAGCTAAGGTAAAAGGAGACGATTTCAGCTGCCTTTAAAAAGTGACTACAGATGCTGACTACAATAAAAAGCAGATGGGAGTTCCAGAGTTTTGGTGCATTAAAACAGAAGGCTACCACTCTACTGTTTCTGTATTTCACATTGGGTATATAAAGTAGGGCAGCATTTACTGATCCAAGATCACATAATATACGAAGTATATACAGACAGACGTTCAATAAAATATGCTCGTGCTAACCCAATAAGGGCTTTCAAAACCAGTTATAGAACTTAAAAATCAGTTCTAGATGGCACGACTTAATTCTTTTTAAGCGAGTGTGATATGTGCCCCTTTTTTGTCTGGGATAAAATCCTTGCTGCTGCATTTTGTACTGGTTGTAAAGGATTATTTAGTTCCTGACTGTCCCGACTGACTGTAAGCAAAAAATCATCTTCCTCTAACAAGATACACTAACTTCTGAAATTATTCACTCCTTGGAATTTATGATGGATTTCCATAGAATTCTGGGTTATATATGTGCAGAAATTACTTTATGATGTCAGATCTGAACAAGAATTCTGGAAAGACGCATTATAAAATACTAACTGTAAATGTCCCGAGAATTGAGAAACACTGAGACGTAGTGACAAGATTAGATGTTTACTGTTCTCCATCGCAAACCTTCCGCTTATCCACTTATAAGAACTTGACAAAGTCTGCATGGGAAAAATGAGCAAAAATACCCCCCTGGTATTCTCCAGAAAACCATAAATACTGATGTGGGCAGCTCTAAATAATGCTGACTTAGTAGGTAAATAATTTATGTAAATAATTTATGATTCAGTTACTCCATTTGTCAGGATATTTTTCTTGGTAAATGAAAAATGAGAAGGCCAGTTTAAGTTGTTGAGTATGGTTTATGAGTACAGTATGTGCCGATTTATTTAAAAAATCCTGTGTCAACACAAAAAGCTTTTTAGTTTATTCAGAAGCAATGAAGGTACTGAAAACTTTTCAATGGAAAAAAAAAATACTCTGGAAACAGAAGTAATTAGACACATTTTTGTAAATGACTGTATATATGCATGATTACACAGAATAAAAAGAAGCATATTTGTCACCAGGCGACATAGAGATTACTCAGGTGCCACTGTAAATGAAGGGGTTCCTAAGTGAAATCTGTTTTCTGCCCCTCGAATCAAAGAGCTCCAGCCGCCAGCATTCACTCTCGCTCCACTCATCTCCCACTCTCCAACCAACCACTCCATTTCTCTTTCTCTCCTTATCTCCTCAGACTCTTCCTCTCCTTGCTCTCTCAGGATTAAGCTGTACCGTTTCTTCCTTTCACTTCCCATCCTCCTCCTTTCGGTGTTCTTCTCATTTATTTCTTCTCCCTCCACTCTCCAGCTCTCTTCCACCTTCTGCCATCCTTGTATCTCGTCCTCGTGGCTTATCATTCTGTACAGAGTATTCCGGAAGACTCCCTTGCTCTCTGCCACTCCTCTCTCTTCTTCCACTACTGTTTCTTTTGCTTTATCTCTCCTTTGTGTCACTTCTCCCTTCCTGTCTTCCACATAGGGTAGCAGTTCTAATTTGGCCATGCCTGCTCTCTCTCTGTCCTCTTCTCTCATTTCCTTTGTCTCTTTCTCCTCTATCTCTATTTCGTTCTTTGAGATAAAGAGCACAGACCTAAATACTGGCTGCACACCTCCTAATCTGTCAACAGGCAGAAACACCACTGGCTTCTCCTTCCCTTCTTCTCCCTCTCCTACCATTGTCTCCATCCCTCCATTTTCGCTGCAACGGTACCCCTTTAATGTGACTCCATCGCTGTCTGTAATGTTGATATGATGGCTCAGAGGCCGTAACTGGGTTACATACACATGCACCAGCCAGAGGCAGAGAAGACATGACAAGAGTCCAGACATAAGACACAGCAGCAGAAAACCAACAAACAGCCACCAGCACCAGGGCACCTGCTCCCTGCCTATTGCTTGACCTGCAACATGACCTCTCTGCTCTGCATTATCTGACTTTCGAATAAGGGGAAAGGACACAGGGATGTTGTAAGTAGAAGGAGTTGGTTTGAGGCTAGTTGCAGTCTCGGGAGATGTAGCCATAGTCATGGTCAGGGAGTTGGATGTGGTTTTGGGACCCCTTTTTGTCCAGATGGGGGCTACAATTGGAGTCACCCAAGACTCCCACCAGGCCAGGTCTAGTTTGGTTGACCATCTCTCTGTCCAACTGTTTTTGATAGTCCAACTTTCAAACCAGCTTAACCATGTCCAATTTCTCACAATGTGAATTTCATGGAAGGTTCTGTTATAAGTGTATATGATATCTTCAGAGAGGTTAAATGGAGTAGTACCATTAGTTCCTGTGCTACAATAATGGTCTTCCTGCAAGTCAATGATGGGTTGTCCCTTCAGGTGCGGGGGACTAGCACACACCACGCTTTCAGGGTCATTAACAATGGAACTGGGGCCTGTGTGTTTGTACACATTGTGACCTTGGTCATCCAGGTATGTCTGCAAGTATCCCACCTGGCAGCTGCATTCCCAGGGGTTGGAGGACAAGTACACATAAGGCAGGTCAGGTTTGGAGGAGAAGAAGCCATCAGGCATTGACAAAATGTTGTTCTGCTCCAGGTCTAGCGTTTTCAGGCCAGTGGAGGAGATGGAGTCCAGGAGCCGACGGGGGAGAGCTGGTATCTGGTTTTGGGACAGATTTATCACTTCCAGGATGGGCAGGTCACTGAAAGTGCTGTCATGAAGGGAGCGCAGGCTGTTTCCATCAAGGTAAATCTCCATAAGCGAAGGAGCAGAGCGGAACACACCTCCACCAAGGCCAGATAGCTTGTTATAGGACAGACGTAGCACACTCAGGTTCCGTAGCATAGAACCTGAGTGACAGAAAGAGACCAAAAGCTCAAATCATTCAAACATAACCTCACCAAACATAAGGATGTACATGCTGATGCAAAACCAAACGTTCGAACTAATTGAGCTTTGTAAAGCCGTTGCAAGCTGACCTTACAAACAATATTTTTGCAATAGAAAGAGGTGCTCATAAAAGCCTTTCCATGAACAGAACTGTAGATGAATTCCAGGCTAAAACTTTGAGTATCATAGACAACAGTCACTGTCATTATCTGTCCATGCCAAAAGTTTACCTGGAGCCTCAAGTGCTGTGATTTGGTTATGGCTCAGGTCCAGTTCATGGAGGTCAGGGAAGTCAACATAGGAAGCCCAGGAGAACATTTCAAACTGGTTATGCGTGAGAACCAGGACTTGAGTCCCAATGTCAATCCCAGCTGGGACAGAGCTCAGGCCCATATTAACGCAGCTCACCCGCGGGCGGTGGTCCTCATTCCTGTCACTACTGCAACTGCTGTTGTTCCCCAGGAAATCATGAATAACAAGGAAGAGAACTGCTTTAGAACTAGAATACTGAAAACTGAAAACACTCACAAGATCTCAAAAGACAGAAAAAAACAAAAGTGCCTCAACCTTGCAAACAAGATAACAAGAAAAGTTTACCTAGTTTGTTCCCGGTTGCAGTAGTGGTCTTCCTTCAAGTCAATGATGGGTTGTCCCTTCAGGTGCGGGGGACTAGCACACACCACGCTTTCAGGCTCATTAACGATGGAACTGGGGCCTGCGTGCTTGTACACATTGTGACCTTGGTCATCCAGGTATGTCTGCAAGTATCCCACCTGGCAGCTACATTCCCAGGGGTTGGAGGACAAGTACACGTAAGGCAGGTCAGGTTTGGAGGAGAAGAAGCCATCAGGCATGGACGAAATGTTGTTCTGCTCCAGGTCTAGCGTTTTCAGGCCAGTGGAGGAGATGGAGTCCAGGAGCTGACGGGGGAGAGCTGGTATCTGGTTTTGGGACAGATTTATCACTTCCAGGATGGGCAGGTCACCGAAAGTGCTGTCATGAAGGGAGCGCAGGCTGTTTCCATCAAGGTAAATCTCCATAAGCGAAGGAGCAGAGCGGAACACACCTCCACCAAGGCCAGATAGCTTGTTATAGGACAGACGTAGCACACTCAGGTTCCGTAGCATAGAACCTGAGTGACAGAAAGAGACCAAAAGCTCAAATCATTCAAACATAACCTTACCAACATAAGGATGTACATGCTGACCACAAAAAACCAAATGTTCGAACTAATTGAGCTTTGTAAAGCCGTTGCAAGCTGACCTTACAAACAATATTTTTGCAATAGAAAAAGGTGCTCATAAAAGCCTTTCCATGAACAGAACTGTAGATGAATTCCAGGCTAAAACTTTGAGCATCATAGACAACAGTCGCTGTCATTGTCTGTCCATGCCAAAAGTTTACCTGGAGGCTCAAGTGCTGTGATTTGGTTATGGCTCAGGTCCAGTTCATGGAGGTCAGGGAAGTCAACATAGGAAGCCCAGGAGAACATTTCAAACTGGTTATGCGTGAGAACCAGGACTTGAGTCCCAATGTCAATCCCAGCTGGGACAGAGCTCAGGCCCATATTAACGCAGCTCACCCGCGGGCGGTGGTCCTCATTCCTGTCACTACTGCAACTGCTGTTGTTCCCCAGGAAATCATGAATAACAAGGAAGAGAACTGCTTTAGAACTAGAATACTGAAAACTGAAAACACTCACAAGATCTCAAAAGACAGAAAAAAACAAAAGTGCCTCAACCTTGCAAACAAGATAACAAGAAAAGTTTACCTAGTTTGTTCCCGGTTGCAGTAGTGGTCTTCCTTCAAGTCAATGATGGGTTGTCCCTTCAGGTGCGGGGGACTAGCACACACCACGCTTTCAGGCTCATTAACAATGGAACTGGGGCCTGCGTGCTTGTACACATTGTGACCTTGGTCATCCAGGTATGTCTGCAAGTATCCCACCTGGCAGCTACATTCCCAGGGGTTGGAGGACAAGTACACGTAAGGCAGGTCAGGTTTGGAGGAGAAGAAGCCATCAGGCATGGACGAAATGTTGTTCTGCTCCAGGTCTAGCGTTTTCAGGCCAGTGGAGGAGATGGAGTCCAGGAGCCGACGGGGGAGAGCTGGTATCTGGTTTTGGGACAGATTTATCACTTCCAGGATGGGCAGGTCACTGAAAGTGCTGTCATGAAGGGAGCGCAGGCTGTTTCCATCAAGGTAAATCTCCATAAGCGAAGGAGCAGAGCGGAACACACCTCCACCAAGGCCAGATAGCTTGTTATAGGACAGACGTAGCACACTCAGGTTCCGTAGCATAGAACCTGAGTGACAGAAAGAGACCAAAAGCTCAAATCATTCAAACATAACCTCACCAAACATAAGGATGTACATGCTGACCACAAAAAACCAAATGTTCGAACTAATTGAGCTTTGTAAAGCCGTTGCAAGCTGACCTTACAAACAATATTTTTGCAATAGAAAAAGGTGCTCATAAAAGCCTTTCCATGAACAGAACTGTAGATGAATTCCAGGCTAAAACTTTGAGCATCATAGACAACAGTCGCTGTCATTGTCTGTCCATGCCAAAAGTTTACCTGGAGGCTCAAGTGCTGTGATTTGGTTATGGCTCAGGTCCAGTTCATGGAGGTCAGGGAAGTCAACATAGGAAGCCCAGGAGAACATTTCAAACTGGTTATGCGTGAGAACCAGGACTTGAGTCCCAATGTCAATCCCAGCTGGGACAGAGCTCAGGCCCATATTAACGCAGCTCACCCGCGGGCGGTGGTCCTCATTCCTGTCACTACTGCAACTGCTGTTGTTCCCCAGGAAATCATGAATAACAAGGAAGAGAACTGCTTTAGAACTAGAATACTGAAAACTGAAAACACTCACAAGATCTCAAAAGACAGAAAAAAACAAAAGTGCCTCAACCTTGCAAACAAGATAACAAGAAAAGTTTACCTAGTTTGTTCCCGGTTGCAGTAGTGGTCTTCCTTCAAGTCAATGATGGGTTGTCCCTTCAGGTGCGGGGGACTAGCACACACCACGCTTTCAGGCTCATTAACGATGGAACTGGGGCCTGCGTGCTTGTACACATTGTGACCTTGGTCATCCAGGTATGTCTGCAAGTATCCCACCTGGCAGCTACATTCCCAGGGGTTGGAGGACAAGTACACGTAAGGCAGGTCAGGTTTGGAGGAGAAGAAGCCATCAGGCATGGACGAAATGTTGTTCTGCTCCAGGTCTAGCGTTTTCAGGCCAGTGGAGGAGATGGAGTCCAGGAGCCGACGGGGGAGAGCTGGTATCTGGTTTTGGGACAGATTTATCACTTCCAGGATGGGCAGGTCACTGAAAGTGCTGTCATGAAGGGAGCGCAGGCTGTTTCCATCAAGGTAAATCTCCATAAGCGAAGGAGCAGAGCGGAACACACCTCCACCAAGGCCAGATAGCTTGTTATAGGACAGACGTAGCACACTCAGGTTCCGTAGCATAGAACCTGAGTGACAGAAAGAGACCAAAAGCTCAAATCATTCAAACATAACCTCACCAAACATAAGGATGTACATGCTGACCACAAAAAACCAAATGTTCGAACTAATTGAGCTTTGTAAAGCCGTTGCAAGCTGACCTTACAAACAATATTTTTGCAATAGAAAAAGGTGCTCATAAAAGCCTTTCCATGAACAGAACTGTAGATGAATTCCAGGCTAAAACTTTGAGCATCATAGACAACAGTCGCTGTCATTGTCTGTCCATGCCAAAAGTTTACCTGGAGGCTCAAGTGCTGTGATTTGGTTATGGCTCAGGTCCAGTTCATGGAGGTCAGGGAAGTCAACATAGGAAGCCCAGGAGAACATTTCAAACTGGTTATGCGTGAGAACCAGGACTTGAGTCCCAATGTCAATCCCAGCTGGGACAGAGCTCAGGCCCATATTAACGCAGCTCACCCGCGGGCGGTGGTCCTCATTCCTGTCACTACTGCAACTGCTGTTGTTCCCCAGGAAATCATGAATAACAAGGAAGAGAACTGCTTTAGAACTAGAATACTGAAAACTGAAAACACTCACAAGATCTCAAAAGACAGAAAAAAACAAAAGTGCCTCAACCTTGCAAACAAGATAACAAGAAAAGTTTACCTAGTTTGTTCCCGGTTGCAGTAGTGGTCTTCCTTCAAGTCAATGATGGGTTGTCCCTTCAGGTGCGGGGGACTAGCACACACCACGCTTTCAGGCTCATTAACGATGGAACTGGGGCCTGCGTGCTTGTACACATTGTGACCTTGGTCATCCAGGTATGTCTGCAAGTATCCCACCTGGCAGCTACATTCCCAGGGGTTGGAGGACAAGTACACGTAAGGCAGGTCAGGTTTGGAGGAGAAGAAGCCATCAGGCATGGACGAAATGTTGTTCTGCTCCAGGTCTAGCGTTTTCAGGCCAGTGGAGGAGATGGAGTCCAGGAGCTGACGGGGGAGAGCTGGTATCTGGTTTTGGGACAGATTTATCACTTCCAGGATGGGCAGGTCACCGAAAGTGCTGTCATGAAGGGAGCGCAGGCTGTTTCCATCAAGGTAAATCTCCATAAGCGAAGGAGCAGAGCGGAACACACCTCCACCAAGGCCAGATAGCTTGTTATAGGACAGACGTAGCACACTCAGGTTCCGTAGCATAGAACCTGAGTGACAGAAAGAGACCAAAAGCTCAAATCATTCAAACATAACCTCACCAACATAAGGATGTACATGCTGACCACAAAAACCAAATGTTCGAACTAATTGAGCTTTGTAAAGCCGTTGCAAGCTGACCTTACAAACAATATTTTTGCAATAGAAAAAGGTGCTCATAAAAGCCTTTCCATGAACAGAACTGTAGATGAATTCCAGGCTAAAACTTTGAGCATCATAGACAACAGTCGCTGTCATTGTCTGTCCATGCCAAAAGTTTACCTGGAGGCTCAAGTGCTGTGATTTGGTTATGGCTCAGGTCCAGTTCATGGAGGTCAGGGAAGTCAACATAGGAAGCCCAGGAGAACATTTCAAACTGGTTATGCGTGAGAACCAGGACTTGAGTCCCAATGTCAATCCCAGCTGGGACAGAGCTCAGGCCCATATTAACGCAGCTCACCCGCGGGCGGTGGTCCTCATTCCTGTCACTACTGCAACTGCTGTTGTTCCCCAGGAAATCATGAATAACAAGGAAGAGAACTGCTTTAGAACTAGAATACTGAAAACTGAAAACACTCACAAGATCTCAAAAGACAGAAAAAAACAAAAGTGCCTCAACCTTGCAAACAAGATAACAAGAAAAGTTTACCTAGTTTGTTCCCGGTTGCAGTAGTGGTCTTCCTTCAAGTCAATGATGGGTTGTCCCTTCAGGTGCGGGGGACTAGCACACACCACGCTTTCAGGCTCATTAACGATGGAACTGGGGCCTGCGTGCTTGTACACATTGTGACCTTGGTCATCCAGGTATGTCTGCAAGTATCCCACCTGGCAGCTACATTCCCAGGGGTTGGAGGACAAGTACACGTAAGGCAGGTCAGGTTTGGAGGAGAAGAAGCCATCAGGCATGGACGAAATGTTGTTCTGCTCCAGGTCTAGCGTTTTCAGGCCAGTGGAGGAGATGGAGTCCAGGAGCTGACGGGGGAGAGCTGGTATCTGGTTTTGGGACAGATTTATCACTTCCAGGATGGGCAGGTCACCGAAAGTGCTGTCATGAAGGGAGCGCAGGCTGTTTCCATCAAGGTAAATCTCCATAAGCGAAGGAGCAGAGCGGAACACACCTCCACCAAGGCCAGATAGCTTGTTATAGGACAGACGTAGCACACTCAGGT
Source organism: Chanos chanos (assembly GCF_902362185.1). Lineage (NCBI taxonomy): Eukaryota > Metazoa > Chordata > Actinopteri > Gonorynchiformes > Chanidae > Chanos > Chanos chanos. The sequence goes on along the minus strand of NC_044499.1, from coordinate 36,755,751 downwards.
TCCGTAGCATAGAACCTGAGTGACAGAAAGAGACCAAAAGCTCAAATCATTCAAACATAACCTCACCAACATAAGGATGTACATGCTGACCACAAAAAACCAAATGTTCGAACTAATTGAGCTTTGTAAAGCCGTTGCAAGCTGACCTTACAAACAATATTTTTGCAATAGAAAAAGGTGCTCATAAAAGCCTTTCCATGAACAGAACTGTAGATGAATTCCAGGCTAAAACTTTGAGCATCATAGACAACAGTCGCTGTCATTGTCTGTCCATGCCAAAAGTTTACCTGGAGGCTCAAGTGCTGTGATTTGGTTATGGCTCAGGTCCAGTTCATGGAGGTCAGGGAAGTCAACATAGGATGCCCAGGAGAACATTTCAAACTGGTTATGCGTGAGAACCAGGACTTGAGTCCCAATGTCAATCCCAGCTGGGACAGAGCTCAGGCCCATATTAACGCAGCTCACCCGCGGGCGGTGGTCCTCATTCCTGTCACTACTGCAACTGCTGTTGTTCCCCAGGAAATCATGAATAACAAGGAAGAGAACTGCTTTAGAACTAGAATACTGAAAACTGAAAACACTCACAAGATCTCAAAAGACAGAAAAAAACAAAAGTGCCTCAACCTTGCAAACAAGATAACAAGAAAAGTTTACCTAGTTTGTTCCCGGTTGCAGTAGTGGTCTTCCTTCAAGTCAATGATGGGTTGTCCCTTCAGGTGCGGGGGACTAGCACACACCACGCTTTCAGGCTCATTAACGATGGAACTGGGGCCTGCGTGCTTGTACACATTGTGACCTTGGTCATCCAGGTATGTCTGCAAGTATCCCACCTGGCAGCTACATTCCCAGGGGTTGGAGGACAAGTACACGTAAGGCAGGTCAGGTTTGGAGGAGAAGAAGCCATCAGGCATGGACGAAATGTTGTTCTGCTCCAGGTCTAGCGTTTTCAGGCCAGTGGAGGAGATGGAGTCCAGGAGCCGACGGGGGAGAGCTGGTATCTGGTTTTGGGACAGATTTATCACTTCCAGGATGGGCAGGTCACTGAAAGTGCTGTCATGAAGGGAGCGCAGGCTGTTTCCATCAAGGTAAATCTCCATAAGCGAAGGAGCAGAGCGGAACACACCTCCACCAAGGCCAGATAGCTTGTTATAGGACAGACGTAGCACACTCAGGTTCCGTAGCATAGAACCTGAGTGACAGAAAGAGACCAAAAGCTCAAATCATTCAAACATAACCTCACCAAACATAAGGATGTACATGCTGACCACAAAAAAACAAATGTTCGAACTAATTGAGCTTTGTAAAGCCGTTGCAAGCTGACCTTACAAACAATATTTTTGCAATAGAAAAAGGTGCTCATAAAAGCCTTTCCATGAACAGAACTGTAGATGAATTCCAGGCTAAAACTTTGAGCATCATAGACAACAGTCGCTGTCATTGTCTGTCCATGCCAAAAGTTTACCTGGAGGCTCAAGTGCTGTGATTTGGTTATGGCTCAGGTCCAGTTCATGGAGGTCAGGGAAGTCAACATAGGAAGCCCAGGAGAACATTTCAAACTGGTTATGCGTGAGAACCAGGACTTGAGTCCCAATGTCAATCCCAGCTGGGACAGAGCTCAGGCCCATATTAACGCAGCTCACCCGCGGGCGGTGGTCCTCATTCCTGTCACTACTGCAACTGCTGTTGTTCCCCAGGAAATCATGAATAACAAGGAAGAGAACTGCTTTAGAACTAGAATACTGAAAACTGAAAACACTCACAAGATCTCAAAAGACAGAAAAAAACAAAAGTGCCTCAACCTTGCAAACAAGATAACAAGAAAAGTTTACCTAGTTTGTTCCCGGTTGCAGTAGTGGTCTTCCTTCAAGTCAATGATGGGTTGTCCCTTCAGGTGCGGGGGACTAGCACACACCACGCTTTCAGGCTCATTAACGATGGAACTGGGGCCTGCGTGCTTGTACACATTGTGACCTTGGTCATCCAGGTATGTCTGCAAGTATCCCACCTGGCAGCTACATTCCCAGGGGTTGGAGGACAAGTACACGTAAGGCAGGTCAGGTTTGGAGGAGAAGAAGCCATCAGGCATGGACGAAATGTTGTTCTGCTCCAGGTCTAGCGTTTTCAGGCCAGTGGAGGAGATGGAGTCCAGGAGCTGACGGGGGAGAGCTGGTATCTGGTTTTGGGACAGATTTATCACTTCCAGGATGGGCAGGTCACCGAAAGTGCTGTCATGAAGGGAGCGCAGGCTGTTTCCATCAAGGTAAATCTCCATAAGCGAAGGAGCAGAGCGGAACACACCTCCACCAAGGCCAGATAGCTTGTTATAGGACAGACGTAGCACACTCAGGTTCCGTAGCATAGAACCTGAGTGACAGAAAGAGACCAAAAGCTCAAATCATTCAAACATAACCTTACCAACATAAGGATGTACATGCTGACCACAAAAAACCAAATGTTCGAACTAATTGAGCTTTGTAAAGCCGTTGCAAGCTGACCTTACAAACAATATTTTTGCAATAGAAAAAGGTGCTCATAAAAGCCTTTCCATGAACAGAACTGTAGATGAATTCCAGGCTAAAACTTTGAGCATCATAGACAACAGTCGCTGTCATTGTCTGTCCATGCCAAAAGTTTACCTGGAGGCTCAAGTGCTGTGATTTGGTTATGGCTCAGGTCCAGTTCATGGAGGTCAGGGAAGTCAACATAGGAAGCCCAGGAGAACATTTCAAACTGGTTATGCGTGAGAACCAGGACTTGAGTCCCAATGTCAATCCCAGCTGGGACAGAGCTCAGGCCCATATTAACGCAGCTCACCCGCGGGCGGTGGTCCTCATTCCTGTCACTACTGCAACTGCTGTTGTTCCCCAGGAAATCATGAATAACAAGGAAGAGAACTGCTTTAGAACTAGAATACTGAAAACTGAAAACACTCACAAGATCTCAAAAGACAGAAAAAAACAAAAGTGCCTCAACCTTGCAAACAAGATAACAAGAAAAGTTTACCTAGTTTGTTCCCGGTTGCAGTAGTGGTCTTCCTTCAAGTCAATGATGGGTTGTCCCTTCAGGTGCGGGGGACTAGCACACACCACGCTTTCAGGCTCATTAACAATGGAACTGGGGCCTGCGTGCTTGTACACATTGTGACCTTGGTCATCCAGGTATGTCTGCAAGTATCCCACCTGGCAGCTACATTCCCAGGGGTTGGAGGACAAGTACACGTAAGGCAGGTCAGGTTTGGAGGAGAAGAAGCCATCAGGCATGGACGAAATGTTGTTCTGCTCCAGGTCTAGCGTTTTCAGGCCAGTGGAGGAGATGGAGTCCAGGAGCCGACGGGGGAGAGCTGGTATCTGGTTTTGGGACAGATTTATCACTTCCAGGATGGGCAGGTCACTGAAAGTGCTGTCATGAAGGGAGCGCAGGCTGTTTCCATCAAGGTAAATCTCCATAAGCGAAGGAGCAGAGCGGAACACACCTCCACCAAGGCCAGATAGCTTGTTATAGGACAGACGTAGCACACTCAGGTTCCGTAGCATAGAACCTGAGTGACAGAAAGAGACCAAAAGCTCAAATCATTCAAACATAACCTCACCAAACATAAGGATGTACATGCTGACCACAAAAAAACAAATGTTCGAACTAATTGAGCTTTGTAAAGCCGTTGCAAGCTGACCTTACAAACAATATTTTTGCAATAGAAAAAGGTGCTCATAAAAGCCTTTCCATGAACAGAACTGTAGATGAATTCCAGGCTAAAACTTTGAGCATCATAGACAACAGTCGCTGTCATTGTCTGTCCATGCCAAAAGTTTACCTGGAGGCTCAAGTGCTGTGATTTGGTTATGGCTCAGGTCCAGTTCATGGAGGTCAGGGAAGTCAACATAGGAAGCCCAGGAGAACATTTCAAACTGGTTATGCGTGAGAACCAGGACTTGAGTCCCAATGTCAATCCCAGCTGGGACAGAGCTCAGGCCCATATTAACGCAGCTCACCCGCGGGCGGTGGTCCTCATTCCTGTCACTACTGCAACTGCTGTTGTTCCCCAGGAAATCATGAATAACAAGGAAGAGAACTGCTTTAGAACTAGAATACTGAAAACTGAAAACACTCACAAGATCTCAAAAGACAGAAAAAAACAAAAGTGCCTCAACCTTGCAAACAAGATAACAAGAAAAGTTTACCTAGTTTGTTCCCGGTTGCAGTAGTGGTCTTCCTTCAAGTCAATGATGGGTTGTCCCTTCAGGTGCGGGGGACTAGCACACACCACGCTTTCAGGCTCATTAACGATGGAACTGGGGCCTGCGTGCTTGTACACATTGTGACCTTGGTCATCCAGGTATGTCTGCAAGTATCCCACCTGGCAGCTACATTCCCAGGGGTTGGAGGACAAGTACACGTAAGGCAGGTCAGGTTTGGAGGAGAAGAAGCCATCAGGCATGGACGAAATGTTGTTCTGCTCCAGGTCTAGCGTTTTCAGGCCAGTGGAGGAGATGGAGTCCAGGAGCCGACGGGGGAGAGCTGGTATCTGGTTTTGGGACAGATTTATCACTTCCAGGATGGGCAGGTCACTGAAAGTGCTGTCATGAAGGGAGCGCAGGCTGTTTCCATCAAGGTAAATCTCCATAAGCGAAGGAGCAGAGCGGAACACACCTCCACCAAGGCCAGATAGCTTGTTATAGGACAGACGTAGCACACTCAGGTTCCGTAGCATAGAACCTGAGTGACAGAAAGAGACCAAAAGCTCAAATCATTCAAACATAACCTCACCAAACATAAGGATGTACATGCTGACCACAAAAAACCAAATGTTCGAACTAATTGAGCTTTGTAAAGCCGTTGCAAGCTGACCTTACAAACAATATTTTTGCAATAGAAAAAGGTGCTCATAAAAGCCTTTCCATGAACAGAACTGTAGATGAATTCCAGGCTAAAACTTTGAGCATCATAGACAACAGTCGCTGTCATTGTCTGTCCATGCCAAAAGTTTACCTGGAGGCTCAAGTGCTGTGATTTGGTTATGGCTCAGGTCCAGTTCATGGAGGTCAGGGAAGTCAACATAGGAAGCCCAGGAGAACATTTCAAACTGGTTATGCGTGAGAACCAGGACTTGAGTCCCAATGTCAATCCCAGCTGGGACAGAGCTCAGGCCCATATTAACGCAGCTCACCCGCGGGCGGTGGTCCTCATTCCTGTCACTACTGCAACTGCTGTTGTTCCCCAGGAAATCATGAATAACAAGGAAGAGAACTGCTTTAGAACTAGAATACTGAAAACTGAAAACACTCACAAGATCTCAAAAGACAGAAAAAAACAAAAGTGCCTCAACCTTGCAAACAAGATAACAAGAAAAGTTTACCTAGTTTGTTCCCGGTTGCAGTAGTGGTCTTCCTTCAAGTCAATGATGGGTTGTCCCTTCAGGTGCGGGGGACTAGCACACACCACGCTTTCAGGCTCATTAACGATGGAACTGGGGCCTGCGTGCTTGTACACATTGTGACCTTGGTCATCCAGGTATGTCTGCAAGTATCCCACCTGGCAGCTACATTCCCAGGGGTTGGAGGACAAGTACACGTAAGGCAGGTCAGGTTTGGAGGAGAAGAAGCCATCAGGCATGGACGAAATGTTGTTCTGCTCCAGGTCTAGCGTTTTCAGGCCAGTGGAGGAGATGGAGTCCAGGAGCTGACGGGGGAGAGCTGGTATCTGGTTTTGGGACAGATTTATCACTTCCAGGATGGGCAGGTCACCGAAAGTGCTGTCATGAAGGGAGCGCAGGCTGTTTCCATCAAGGTAAATCTCCATAAGCGAAGGAGCAGAGCGGAACACACCTCCACCAAGGCCAGATAGCTTGTTATAGGACAGACGTAGCACACTCAGGTTCCGTAGCATAGAACCTGAGTGACAGAAAGAGACCAAAAGCTCAAATCATTCAAACATAACCTTACCAACATAAGGATGTACATGCTGACCACAAAAAACCAAATGTTCGAACTAATTGAGCTTTGTAAAGCCGTTGCAAGCTGACCTTACAAACAATATTTTTGCAATAGAAAAAGGTGCTCATAAAAGCCTTTCCATGAACAGAACTGTAGATGAATTCCAGGCTAAAACTTTGAGCATCATAGACAACAGTCGTTGTCATTGTCTGTCCATGCCAAAAGTTTACCTGGAGGCTCAAGTGCTGTGATTTGGTTATGGCTCAGGTCCAGTTCATGGAGGTCAGGGAAGTCAACATAGGAAGCCCAGGAGAACATTTCAAACTGGTTATGCGTGAGAACCAGGACTTGAGTCCCAATGTCAATCCCAGCTGGGACAGAGCTCAGGCCCATATTAACGCAGCTCACCCGCGGGCGGTGGTCCTCATTCCTGTCACTACTGCAACTGCTGTTGTTCCCAAGGCATCCTCGTATAGCGAGGAAGAGGAGTACATGGCTGAAGAATCTCATTTTGATGAGACAGTGCTGAAAAGAAATTCTATTCTTGAAGCAGATTTTGAAAGACAATGCAGCTTAACAGAAAAGGGAGACAAACTAAAAGGGCATTACAGAAAACATCCTCTGAATTTGGCAAGACAGACATATGCAAAAAAGTCATTACTGAAATGGCATCACCATTTTAATGCACAAACATAGTCAAAGAACTGCTCGTGATATTTCGACATGAAAATCAAAAAATATCAGCATGATTACAAAGAAGTAGTCTGGAAAACAATGTAAAGTGAAAAAAATATTATTGCTTTTGCAATAATCTGTAACTAATAAAACTATGTTGCCGTGCAGAATAGTTAACAAGTACTCGTATTTGGGTTTTTACCTTGTCATTTCAGAGAGGGTCTGTCGCTGCTGTTAGTGTGGCAATACTTTGTCTCTGCTGAGTGAAGATATGTGTATTATACACACTACTGGAACATTTGATAGCCAGGTTTCCTCTTGTCATGGATGAATAATTGTGCCTTGTCACTTCCTGCCTTTTCTCCTGTCACTAACTGATATACATTCCAAATAAGGACCTCTCACTCTCTCTGGATCCTCACAGCCAAATGAGCCTTCTCATTCTTGCATAAAATGTATATAAGATGGCAGTGGGATAACTGTTAGAATTCTTTTAGAAAGATCTTGCATCCTTCAATGTTGGTCACTATATAGTCAGTAATATTCAGAAAAGGCCCTTTGCTAATTGTTTTCAAATGAGAAACTTAGGGACATGTTGTTTGCTTAAGTAATGCTTTACCTCAGCTTTGATAAATAAGTAAACCTGGGATCAGTAAAAATTCAAAACAGTAAATAATGTGCCACATATGCATGCTCTTCTCATAGTTAGATATGAGCAATCCTCATTCTTTTTCTCTTGTACTGCCATGACAAAAAAAAAAACAAAGAAAAACAGAATGGCTTATGCTGTCTGTGGAATCTTATGCACCAGTCTAGAGGCCGACCAATATATTGGTTTTGCCAATATATCGGCCAGTAACAGCCCCTTTTGACACTGGTTGGTCCATATCGGTATCGGTATTACAACTTGGTTCTCATGAACTGGGATCACTGTTAGGTGTTATGTGATGTCTGAACACTCTACTTTCTCAGGGCTCCACAGTGCGAGCATTTCACTGGCATTTGTGACTAAAAATAGATGTGTGTAAACTGTAAAATGTATTTAGGACCAAGTGTGTGAATAAAAAGTATTACAAAATTCAGCCCAAGCAGCTTCTATTTTTTTCTCAACAAAAAGGTTGATAACACAACTAGGGCTGTTTCAAATGCCATTTTTGCCAATCGAATTTTAGCCAACCTTTTTCGAAAGAAGCTTCGAATGTCTAAGACGTGACGTAATCATTTTGGCCTGTTAATCATTTTCGGGATACTCTGCTTTCTACTAAATGATATGAATAAAGAGATGGTGAATATGTTAAACTTCAGTTCACACTTTTTTAGGTTTAACACTCTTTAATAAACGTTGTTTACATCATTTGATCCAGAGTTCGCAGTCTGCGGTGTCGACGATTAGCATTCCTTCCATAGCTGAGGATGCACCTAAATATTTACAAATAATATAGTGATTGTCTGGTTAGAGGCTGGATGGGCTAAACTAAATTTAGGCATAACTTACGATATTGTAGATCTTAATTTACGAAGATTCAAATTCCATTTAAGTATTCAGAAATAAACTCACACTTTTCAGATGGTTTACCAAATTTGTTGTTGAGTAATGGTACAGGAAGTTTATCTTGCATATCTGGCACTGCTTTTTTAATTATCAGTAAGCTAAAAATGCTTCCAAACCGGGATTGTTTTGGACATTTTTTTGTCCAGGACTGAGAATGTTATTCCTAGTTTATGCGCAAATTTATGACGCTTTGATGGAGAGCAACAGGAGGCTTCCATTACTGAAATTGAAAAAGTGGAAATGTGTTTATTGCCAAATTGTTTATGTTAAAGGATAATAAAAAGTAGCCCCCTTTAACATCTAAATTTCTGGTATTACAGTAACAATAACCTTAAAACTGCCACTGAGCTCCCCTTCCTAATAATTGAACGCTAATTTCACAATTAAATGCTAATCCAATGAACGAAGCTTCGAATTTTTCAGTGCTGTTCTGTAAAGCCCTGAACATAACAGTGATGATGACTTGGTTGCTACGCTTAACCAATGCTGTCCGTTGAAAAAAATGAGCTCAAAGCGGCCCAGAAGACCTACTTACAAAAGTTGCTGAACTATATCACTATAGTGATATCCTTTGTGTCTAAAAGGACTGAACAGACTTTTTTTTTGGCGTTTAGAACTAAGAACTACTTTATTACAGATTAAATAGGCCTAAATACAGTTTGAAGCAGAAATAATTAAAAACCTAGTATACTTTTTGTATTTTTGTATAATAAATTAAATAATTTGGCTTTTAAACGTCTCTTTATATCCCGTTATCAAGCCAAAACACATTATTTGATCAATTTTCATTGCACCCCTAAAGTTCTTTATGCAGTCCTAAATTTTTCAAGTTAGGAGCACATGTGCTCCTTGGGGAAAAAAACTAAGTGTCAAGCCCTGTTTCTTAAAACAGTGTTTTTTTCCACTTTAGGTTTTTCCACATCATGTGAACAGAATTTCTCTACTTTTAAGTTTGTAAAAGAATATTTATTTACTCAATAAAGCGTTATTAGATCTGTATATTGCCTGCTGTTTCTCATAGAAGGTATTCACAAACAAATTCATAATGATTCCCTTTATGCAGTTTTGTTATTGCAATAGCCAAATATGATAAATGAATACTGGCCCAAAATATTGGCCAGATAGTTATCGGCCATCCTAAGTCATTAGATATCAATATTGGTATCGGCCCTAAAAACACATGTCGGTCGACCCCTATGCACCACAGTAGACAAGTTCTGATGAGGCCCTGAGAATGTTTACCATTGCTACAGAGATTCCTGTAAACACAATGGATGAAAATTAAAGAGGCCTGGCAAGTTACATTAATGGGATCCATTATGGGCAAAATCAATCATACAGACAATGTTACCAGTTCAAAGAATATAACTGACCAAGCAGTGGAAGTTGTTTTTCTCTTTTTTGCTTTTATTGACACTTTGCATTTTTCAACCTCAAGTTACCAAAAACATTTGCTTCTATGCCTCTCAAAAGAAAATCAAAGGAAAAAAAACATTGTAAATGAAAAACCAACTAGAAAATAAAATAAAATTATAGAAATAGACCAGCTTAAAAGGAGAAAATCCCAATATGCTTTAGGCAAATACCAGGGTCCCAGATTTGGGTCGGTGGTTGAATATGAGGAGCATTATTTGTCTATTAAGAGTTCACAGAAATCTGATGAGGGGCTGGCAATTATAGAGCAGGCAAAGGCAGATTCAAGTCCCCAAATCTCACCTTCAGAAATCAGGGAGAAACCAGATTGGTTCCCCTAAGTCTGGTACATTGCTTTAGAACTAGAACACTGAAAACTGAATACACTCACAAGAAATAAAGAAAACAAAAGAAAAAACACAAGCTTCAACCTTGCACACAAGTCAATAAGAAAACATTACCCCATTTATGTTTTAAATCCATTGGATTTCACACACACACACACACACACACACACACACACACACACACACACAGACACACACACACACACACACACACACACACACACAAACATAGCCATGGCAGCGCAGAACACAAGAGGAGCAGCTTCAGGTGTGGCATAATCATAATTATAATAATAGTAATCATATTGCAAATAATAACAAGAAGATAGTGTTACTGAATTATCAAAACAGGAAGCAAAAGCACTGGATTAAGGAGGAAATACAAGCAGAAGTAAGTAAAAATAACAGTGGAAAAAAAATAAGAGACTCATCCTAGAAACACAGTAGATTGTCCAAAAATATCAAAGGTTAAAAGCCGTTGTCATAACAGCAGTGTGGCCATGGTAGTCTTGCTTACCTAGAGTTACCACATAGCCACCATATTGTCTGTAAAGTCTGCTTTTAATGGACAGCAATCGGTCTCTCTCATCCCCTCTTCAGTACGTTTTGTTTTCCAAGTCCAATATTTGTCTTTATTGCTCTTTTTCTATCTCAAATATTTGTTTTTATCACTCCTTTTTTATCTTCTAAGTAATATTGTCATTCACAATAACATTATCACTGTTGGGATGCAGGGTACACTCCCTTTGGATACTACAGTTTAAAAAAACAGTTCCAATGTGACCCGTCCCCAGACACTGACAGGCGTTGCCATATCATCTTCTCTTCTTCTATTCTCCAAGTTCCTTTCTGAGATGACACTGCCAGTAATTTCCTACAGTCATTTGAAAGAGCCTTTTAAAGGGAGGCTTATTCTGATTGACATACACAACAAAACTACCTCAGACCCTGAGCCCGTCCTGAGCTGTCTGAACGATTTGTATTGTAGCCAACTTATGAGTGTCTTGCTTGTAACACTGCCTTTTCTTCCTCTTCTTCCTCTTCTTTTTCTTCGCTCTCTCTCTGAACTCTAACTTTCTCCACACATTTTTCATGTCCTCCATTTTCCATCTGTCAAGTTCTCAAAACTCAGCTCAAGTTCTCAAAAATCCCAGAACAACCACACGTCCCATACACGAGTCTTAACTCACCATAGAAATCACCTCACGGAAAGACATTATCCTAATGAGGTAAGTGTCCTGTTCTATGGATAATCTACCTTTGAGACCTGATCTGAGAGCAGCCTTGCCGGACAAGGTCTTTGCACTGACTACCCAGAGCCAACAAAAGTCTCTGACCTTTGATCAATTGAAAAGGCCTTTTAAGGGCACTGAGATGATGGTCCTGCCTATTTTAAGGTATATCTATGCCTATTTCCCAGAGACAGCCCTCAGCAACACAGAAAACACACAACATATATACCTGTGCCAAATGCCAAGGACCATTTCTATGGTAACAAGTCTCTGTCCATTTCTTCACCATCTATTTGCTCTCTTTTCTTTAAATAATTTCTTCAAAAGCCCCACTAAAGGCCACCAGAAAATCTTACCTGTAGTAACACACAATCATACACACACCAAATATATTTCAAATAATTCATACCTACATTAGGTATTTCCCAACGTTCCTGTTCTGTCCTCCGCAAATATCTTAGGAAATTCAGTATCAGAGGATAACATCCAACATCAACCTCACAAGCTCAAGAGTCTAAAAACACCATGCCTAAAATTGCATATTAGAGAATCAGCCACCATTAAACTTCTGTGCTAAGCATTTTATATCTAATTCTAATGACTCTAGTGCTCTATATATCTATAAGGTGCATGAAGAGGATGAGGTGTCCAAACAAATCCATATACGGTCAAAAAAAGATCCTCCTGCTGTCCTTTTCTCTTTTTTTTTAGCTTTTTTCTGTTCACATTCAATTCTCTCCCATTTTCTCTTCGTCCATCTTTGTCCCATCTCTCTTTCCATCTTTTGCACTATACCGGTGCCTCCCATAGCATATTGGAGGTAGAGTCCAACTGTAACATCAGCCTCATAGATCAAAGCACAACCCCCCTAAGACACACACACACATACACACATACACACAAGCACACAAACGCACGCACACACACACACACATACACATATACACACACACACAGCCTATTGCTGGGAATCATACAGACCCACCACATCACATGGAGGCATTGGGGTTCCAACATATAGCACAAAAATCTTTGGGATTATCAGTAGCTCAAATATATTACTCCACCAAGTCACCCAGTGCCCCCTCAACATACAATACACACACACACACACACACACGTAATGCTAAGATGATCTAGATTTCAACATACAACACATGCTCAAGAGCAACAACAAACTATCCCAGAAAAAAAAAACTGAAGAAAAATTTCAGAACCAGTTCTAGACTGAACTACTGTTGAGAGGTATGTTTCTTTCTGAAGTTAATGCAGAGACACATAAAAACACACAGACACACATTCTAGCACAGCAGGAGTCCACACAACCATAATGTGTGTGTAAAGTTATTTGGCATAGCGGGCTAGAGTGGCACTTAAAGTGTCAACTCATTGTGCGTTAGCACAGCTTCGGTCAGTACAGGACTGTCATCTAACAAATAAAAAATATTGGCCAGCTTGTGAAATCATATTCAGTGGTGTCCAGCAGGAGCAAATGTGAGTGTGTCTGAGCAAGAAGAGTAACGGACAGGAAGCTACATATATATATATATATACACTCACGCAAACACGCACACAGAGCCTAGGCTATAAGAGGTTGCTACTGAGAGTGCAAAGCACAGGTTGACATACACTCAGACAGGTGTCTCTTTGCTCTTCAGGTCAGGAGCACTAAACTGCCTCCGCATGCGAGGGGGTGTGGTGTACCCCTGGAATTTGGGATTGGGTCCCCAACCATCTCCCATGCTCCCACCATACTCTGGCTCTTGGAACCCCCGAAAAGGGGGTCCACGGGGGTTGTGGGGCTGGTTTTGGTATAGGTGCGGCTGGGCTTGGTTGGGGTAATGCTGGTATCCTGATCGGGGCTGCTTAACGTAACCACCCTCCCGTGGTTGTGAAGAGCCGCCCTCCCCCCTCCCCCCAGGATTTGGTGACTGCCGGCGGTACCGTACACGACCAGCTTGCTGGTTCAAGTTGTTATGGTTGCCATTGCTGTATTGACCCTGGTTTCCAGGCATTGTAGAGCTGTCCAAAGAGTTCCGCCTATAGCGGCGTTGCTGCTGTTGTTGCTGAGCAGGAAATTGATGGTTAACATGGTTACCATTGCCATAGTTTCTCTGTTGCCAGGCACGGTGAGGAGAGGGTATGCGTAAGCGGGGATTACCCATGATGACTGGTACATGGCCAGGCATTTGGAAGGGCAGAGGCAAAAGAGGCATGCCAGGGGCAGGAGGGGCAAATGAGGAAGGGAGAGAAGGAGTAGAAGTAGACGAAGTAGGAGGAGGGGAGGGACTGCCTTTTCGTCCTCCCTGACTCTCCCTCACCTCTACTTCATTTCTCTCCTCCTCTCCTGTTTCTCCTGCACTTTTGCCCTCATCTGAGGCATTGAGGCCCAGCATGAAGGCGGAGTTGGGTCCCCAGGAAAGGCGGTGCTGGGGGTTACTTTTAAAGGGGAACTTCAGTTTGCAGTCCTGAGGGGGGATGAACCGCCCAGTCCCTGGGAGATGGACCACACCGTCCCCACTGGCCCCACCCCCGGTCCCACCCCTATTGCGCAGTCGCTTGGTAATTTGCTGCTGCTGGAGGTTTTGGAGGCGAATTTGTTCCTGTTTGAGCCAGCGCAGACGCCCCCTGCGGAAGGCGGGGTCTTCTTCCATCAAGCGCATCACTCGCTCCTCCTTTGGGAGCTCCTCCGCTGAACCATGGTTCTCCTCTTCACTGTTACGTCCCTGTGATGGCTCTCCATTGTCAAAAGTCAGATCTTCAAGAGAACCATCCTCCTGAAGCCACACACACACAAAAACACATGTCAAGTTTAGATGGTGAAGATATTATTTTGTGTACATACATTTTCAGTATTGAATACAAGGTGTGCATAACATTTGTATATTTATTTACTGTATGAATATTTATTCATTGTATCACGTGTATCTTAATAGAGAAAATGGACATGGATGGTAGTGTGCGTGCCTTACCTGCTGCACTCCTGGTATAATGCTCTCCATCTTCATCATGCGATCTCTCAGTGCTCGTATTTCTTCGTCCTTCATGTTGTTCTGCTGTTTCACCTCCTCCAGGATGTCTGTCAGTTTATCAATATGGGCCTTCAGGTCATAAATACCTGTTCTCCCCTCCTCTCCTCCGCCACCCTCTCCACCCGCCTCTCCACCTTCACTGTCTCCAATTCCCACCGTCTCCCACACGTCTTGGGCCACGGCGCGCCACGTCTCTCTCTCCGCAGGGTCTCGTTTTCCGTACATACGACACAGCTCTTTCATCTTAACGATGGCCAGGGCCTCAATCTCCTGTTTGGAGTGGCGGAAGTCACCCAGCGCCACCTCGTAACAGATCTCTTTGACGGCCTGCAGCTTCAGGTCCCCAACTGTCACACGTTTAGGGTCTTTACTGATGCGCCTGCGCTGGGGGATCTGATAAACACGAAGGGGTTCCCGCTTTTTACCACTGCTGGGCAAACCACAGCGCTTCACTATAGACTGCACCTGAGACAGAGGAACACAGAGAGACAGAGAGAGAGAGAGAGAGAGAGAGAAAGAGATGTTTAAATTTATGGGTATGAATTAGAGCAGTTATATATTAATATAGCAGTGAAATTGTATAACATTGTGAAATTGTGTTATGTACAATGAGTGCATGTCAGTACAGGTAAAAGGGTGTATGTGTGAGTGGTTGTGGGTGCATGTGTTTGTGTGTATTTGTGTGTCACTCTGTGTGTGTGTGAGTGTGTGTGTGTGTGTGTGAGTGTGTGTGTGTGAGTGAAGTACCTTGTTGGCTGGTAGTTTCTCTCTGAGTGATGAGATGAGTCTCCAGCTCTCCTCACAGGACCGTTTATCAGAGTCATCACCACTGTCTGAGTCTGCATACTGCACGCACACACACACACACACAGACACACACACACACACACACAGTAGGAGGGAGTGAGAGAGACTGCGTTAAACACATACACACAGACATAGGAATTGCATGTAGAACCAGAAGTTACAGTCTCAAACACGCTCTCTCTCTCTCTCTCTTTCTGGTTGCATCACTCACCAGTCTTTGCTGCTCAAGCAACAAGTCAGCCTCTTCCTTCTCTTTGCGGTACTGACTCTCAACATCCTGAAGTCTAGAATGGACAGGGGGAGGATGAGGAGGAGAAGGCAGAAGAAGATGAAGAACAAGAGGAAGAAGACAAAGAAGAAGAAGAGGAAGAAGAAGAAGAAGAAGAAGAAAAAGAAGAAGAAGAAGAGGAAGAGGAAGAAGAAAACATGTTTGTCTCACAAGTAGTAACATATGTTACTTTTGAGAGTAATAGCATTTATTCGTATTTCTTCCGTTTACATTTTTTGCCCTTTTATCCAGTTTATCCCAATGTCATCATTGCCAATTCACTTATATTTCTATTCACTTCCACAATCCTGGCAGTACAAACATTCTGGTTGGGAAGGAAGTACAGTACCACACATTTGCTCCTTTCGTATATATCTCTCTCTCCCCTACTTTCTTTGCTTCAGCCTCACCTCTTCTCCATCTCTAATTTGATGTCTATTCCCTGTTTCTCCAGCAGTTCTTTTTGGGCATAGTTCCAGTCCACTGGCTCCCCCTGCTGTTCCTGCAAAGCATTGCGCTCTCGTTCCAATCTGGCCTGTTCTGGGTGGTTAAACCTGAATACATGATTCTTTCCCATCACAACCCGATTCCCTGAAAAAAAAGGGACCAAGGCACTGACATTTTTGTAGCAGAACAGAGGTGTTAAGTCATGAATTAAGACAACAGCGTTACCATGCTTGTGCCTGTTTGTGTATGTTGTCACGTTTTGCTCGTTTTGTGCATCATGACACTTTTCTGATATAGTTCACCATAGCTTACTATTAGATAGACAGTACCTTGTCTGAGCACAACTGGCTCTGTGATTTGTTTTCCATTGACGTATGTCTCTGCCCCCTCCAAAGGCTCCAGGATTACATCCACTACAGAGAGGAAAGAATAAGATAATAACAACAGAGAATAAGAGAATAACAACATGAAAGAGTGAAAATACCTACATACAAGCATGAGCACATCTCTGTCATAAACATACACACAAACACACACACACACACACACACGCACACACACACGAGCACTGGTGGCAGTACACGACATGTGGAGAGGAAGAGGATGGATGAAGATGGCACAGGAGTGTGTTACTAAACACACAGAAGGATAATGGGAAAGTGCAGAAGAAAAGGGATGGAACGTTTTCAGAGTGCTCGGGAAAACTGTCAAACAGATGGTTACCTCAGCAGATTTCCCAGTCAACTTTTCCAGAGACGGAGAGAAGAGAACGATAATAAGAGCTGTGTGTGTGTTAGGTTATAATCTCCTCTCTTTCTCTCTCTTTCTCGCTCTCTCCCACACACACACACACACACACACAGATGCACTTAATAATAAAACACATACCCTCTCCGTTGTCCTTGGTCTTACTGTAGAAAACACAGTGTTGTTCTTTGATGAACTGACCACTAAGCCTGATGTCAACATCTTTTTGCCCAACTCTGGGATAGAGACAGAGGGAGAAATAGACAGTTAGACAGAGAGAGAGAGAGAGAGAGAGAGAGAGAGAGAGAGAACACTAGTTACTCTTCTGCAGTACAGAACCATTATTCTATTCTAGATTACACACAATGATTTGTCCCATATTATCTGTGTGCACTTGTTTGTTAATACCTTTCTATAATGGTTTCCCGATAGCCTCACTATAAAATCCTCAGACAACTCAATTAAATAGATACTGATCATATTCTCTTCTGAACATATGAAGATATGGTTTTAATGTTTCTTTTAATGAGCAGTCTTTTCCTTGAACTTCTATGTTTCTTAGACCTGGTGAGGTAGGTCTGTCTGAGTGAATGAAGTAAACTTGATTGGGTCCATCTTATTTTTATGAATGATGCAAACTGGGTTAAGTCAGTCTATTCAGGTGAATGAAATAAGTAAGTAGATTCTTTAAACTAATATAACACCATGCAGACCTGGTGGTTCCCTCTTTTATGTAGTAGAGCAAACACTCAGACATCAGAGGATCCTCATTCAAATTGACCAAGTGAGGGGTCTGCAACAAAGACAGGATTCACATCAGCGCACAGGGCTACCAAATACTGCAAAGAGTGTATTTCGTGTGTGTGTGTGTGTGTGTGTGTATTTATATATTGTATTTA
Organism: Chanos chanos; assembly: GCF_902362185.1. NCBI lineage: Eukaryota > Metazoa > Chordata > Actinopteri > Gonorynchiformes > Chanidae > Chanos > Chanos chanos. The sequence goes on along the minus strand of NC_044499.1, from coordinate 36,738,402 downwards.
TGCATAGTTCTATGTTCTCACCGATTTGGGAGAGAACACACCAACGGTCCCACCATCCTCTTTAATGGACAAACCCATCTCAGCTAACAGAGACTCCCTGTAGAAGATACGCATCAATTTGAACAGCCATACAAACACATGAGTATACGTGTTTACGTGTACACACGCACACGCATATGCACAAGTCCAGTTACTCTGACACCTTGTTTTCTAATGACCTTACACTTCAGTGACATGGTGTCTCTCACCTCTCCAGCCGAATAGATTCTGTTTTTCTCAGTTTCTCTTCCCACGTCTCATTCAGCTCAGCAATTATCTTCTCTGTCTCCTTCACAATGGATCAAAAAACAGTTTAATACATACTCAAATACAGAACCCTATTCATGTGTGTACACAGATGAGTTTCTATTCATTTAACAAATGGCCTGAACTGAACTGAAAGCCACTCTCCTACTATAATACCTCTTTTTATTGAAATTTAACTCCATCTTTTTCAGCCTTTTGGCCTTAAACTTATATGTTTGCCAGGACCACAGAGTTTAGAAAAGAAAGAGGCAATTCATATCTTTTCCCTCATATACACTTGTGACATAGAGAGCACCGCATGAAAAAAGTAAAATTTCTTCTTTTAATCACATTTGTCTAACCGTCTGCTACGACAGAGTAGTTATTTTCCAGGATTCACTAATGCCAACAGGTGGCAATACTGACTTTAAAATGCCTCAGAGTTAAGTTACACCACATGAAGACAAACATAATGGACTTTCCCCTTCCTACATACAACCCATTTGTTTGCTTCGTAAAACTCAACAACAATTTATTGTGATAAATGTGTTCTCTATGTATCTTAATTTTATGACCTTAAGTCTTTCCACTGCCTCTTCCTTGGTTATCAGTTCTGTCTGGAACTCCTCTGATTGGTTGAGGGAGTTTTCTTCAGAGGCGGGATCACCCTCTTGGCTGGGGCCATCTCCATTAGCTGACGGTTGACTGGCGGGAGTTCCATTAGAGGTGGGGACAGCAGGCAAGACAGACACATTCCCACTGCCAACACGATTATTATTCACCTCTGCACCTGGGAAACAGTGAGAGCGTGAAAGAGAGTGTAGGTGTATATTATATTGTCGATGCATGATCTGCTCATGCACACTGGCACTGTATAGTTTCTTTATTATTTATTTATTGTTGTGTACACATAGCATGTGTATGTTTGACGCTGTTTAAGGTGAGCAGGTATACTTGTATATTTGCAGTATGTATGTGTATACTCTGTGTGGATGTTCTTCTGTGAGGAGTCAGTGTTGGTAATGGGTTCTAACGGATTATGAGTTTTCTAAGTGAAGTGTGCATGTGTGTTTGTGTGCAGGTGTCTGTATGTACGTTTGTGTGTGTGCAGCCTGTACCTTGTGCGGTGATCAGCTGGCTCAGCCCTTGAGAGAGAAGCAGCTCTCTGAGTCTGTTCACTTCCTCCTTCAGCTCTCTGATCAAGCGAGCGTTTGGATCCTCATTAATGATAGCGTTACAGCGGATCTGCTTTGCACGGTCAGCATACCTGTACAAAGATGAAAGGGCGCGAAAGGATCAGGGATCGCAAGGAAGCAAATGAACACGCAAATGAGATGAATGACAGGATAGACATATGAAAGAATGCATGTGTGCATATGTGATGACGCATACGAGAAGCATATGAGATACTCTGCGAAAGAGCAATTTTTTGCAAACTTAATTAAACCACAGTCGAAGTCTGTTGCTTTGTCCTACTCTGTGTGCATTCCAATTTTGTACATACCATGACAAATGTGTTAGAAGACAATTCAATTCAGCGAGTCAGTCTTAACAGATTTTGCCCCTTTGTTTAGCTAATGAAATGCTCTGTGTTGTTTACTCAACCCTGACAGTTTGCAGTAGACTGCTAGGGATTTAATCTGTTGGGTAATGGATGGCTGGATGGGTGTGTAGACGATACCTTAGGGTGCTGAGTGTTTCCTCATAGTTGATGTCTGCTGGGCTGAGGGCAGCAATCATTGCCGTGCGTGAGTTACCACCTAAAATGCACATGACCGCACTCATCAGTCCCATTTTAATCCACCCTTTTCACACTTTAGAGTGTCCCCTCTCTCTTTCTTACCCAAGTTCTCTTTCAGTAGCCACGTCAAAACCGAATCTCTGTAAGGAATGAAATCAGATTTCCTCTTCTTGCTGCTTTGCTAGAAACACAGATAATAAGACACTAAGATAGAGTCTTTGAACCATTTGACCATCTGACATCACAATAAAGAACTGGCATTTACATATGCATATATGATAATGTATATACGATAATGTACGTTTATACGATAACGCATATGAAATTCATTTTGTTTCTGTTTCATACTCACCGCTTCAGCTAAAGCAGAAATGACCTTCCCCAGAGTGGTCAAGGATTTATTAATGTTTGCACCTTCCTGGAACAGAAGTATTAAGACTAAATTAATGTGTGTGTGTGTGTGTGTGTGTGTCTGTGTGTGTGTGTCTGTGTATGAGCGAGGACGTTTCATTCTTGTTGTCTAAAAACAAACAGTGGTCCCAACTAGGGGTTGCACAGAGGACTCGAGTATTTGAGTTCTCGAGCAGTTACATCAACTCTCGAGTTTCTATATTAACACTGAGTACTCGTTAGCCTCGTGATGCTATGCTGAATCGCACGCATTCAGATAGATCGATTATTTAAAGAGAAATGATTTCTTTCATGTTCAATGATAATAACAACTTATTAAGACCATTACGCTGTGTGGAAGATGTGCGCTGGCAACAGGCAAGCAGTTTGATTTTCTTTTATTTGTCCTCACATTGTGGATTATCGAATGTGTGTTTGCTTTGTTGTTGTATTTCACTGTGCAAATTTTCTTTCCCAACTGTCATTGTAACGAAATAAATGTTCAACAGTTGTGAGTTGTGGACGTATTTCTCAAGGATGGCTCTAACATCGAGTCTGTCATATAGTAGACTAGGTTACTATACTAATGCAGCTAAACAACTTAATGTTGTTGAAAAAAAATAGATGCAAGCAAATATAACTAATTTAATTTTTAAGTCGGTTAGGCTTACTAATGATGACCAGGTTTCGACAAATTTACAAAACAACCAGCCACTATATCTAAACACAATAATTAGTGAAAAAAAACACTTTGTTGACTGAACTTTCTGTCTTGGGCGATTGTATAATGTTGGTAACAATAACGTTAAAATATCCTCGGTATTATCCATACTGCACCATTACGTAAGGTAAGACCAAGTGTTGTCTTCATATCATATCATTCATTTTATGCTTTGTTCCATGTGCTGAGACTAACTCCATCATAGTTGCATAGTTACCCCCCCCCCCCCCGCCTCCCCCAAACTCCTCAAGAACTTGAGTTTTTCAGGAAAGGAGTACTCGAATTGCAAAATTATGCACTCCTGCAACCCCTAGTCTAAACTCACAATTTAAATGTTCAGTTTAAATCCTTACATCATGCACACAGATTTTGATATACATTTTCTCCAGTGATGTACAATTTTATGTCTCCATAGAGTGCTAGCAGGATTAACAAGTGCTCATTCCAAAACTGCATCACAGATGTTTAAGTTTTCTCCTGCTTTTTATCCACAGGGAGTTAAGTGTGACCTCTTACCTTTAACCTCATGCCTTTTGCCCCTGAAGAGTCAGCTCTCTCACTGCCAGCCAGATCCACCAGACTGACTTTACTAACCTGAGAGAGAGAGAGAGGGAGAGGGAGAGAAAGAAAGAGAATGATGGAGGAGAGGGAGATGGGGGGGGGTGAGAGGTGGAAATAGAGATGGGTCATACACCATTGGGGGGGTGGGGTAAGTGTAGCTCTCCGTAATGACCCCACACAGTGGCTGACTAAGCTTCTCTATTAGACAAACAAACCAATACACAAAATAGTCTTTCCCATGTACATACACACACACACACCTTTTCTGTGTTCAGACTTGTGAGCTGGTCTTGTCGGCGCTGTGTGAAGACAATGGTGAAAACAGCATGAGAGCGACTGCTAGTCTCATTCATGTTTGTGGCCGCCACCGTCCTGATAACAGAGTAACAGAGTAAATCTTTTCACCATATATATTGTAGATAAATAATATTATTGTTATTTGATGTGATTGCAACTCGATCCCATCTATAGTCATAAAAAAGACAATTCAGCAGAACAGGAAAACCACATACAGGCAACCACACCAACATACACACCAGTACCACGCACACTCTCGTATGTACTGACCGGGCCTTATTGCCACAGTCCATGAGGTCAGCGATGTCGTTGTAGGAGGTGACGGCGAGTTTTGACAGGTCTTCCACATACGGCCCCATGATAGGATGTTCTCTCACCCTAAGTGCACCTTTACTCTTCGGATTCAACAAGTCCCGCACGCGCTCACAGTAAATCTCCATATATGAAACCTGTACGTAAACATACACACACACACACATTAGACACATTAAATACACACACATACAGACTCTAAGTACATCTCCATATGTGAAACATGCAAATAAACACACACACATTAAATACACACACACACACAGACTCACAGTAAATCTCCATATATGAAACCTCTACATAAACACACACACACACACACATACAGAATCACAGTACATCTGACACCTGTGCATATGCATACATACATATACACATTAAATACACACATGTTCTCACAGTATATGTCCATATATTACACCTGCCCATATGTACACAAGGGTAAAACACACACACACACTCACAGTAAATCACCACATACAACTCCTTTCAATACACACAAACACACACACAGACACACTCTAACAGTGAATCTCCATTTTGACATTTGCCAATACACACACATTTACACACACACACACACATACACACACACACACACACACACACACACACACACACACACACACACACACACACACACACAGTACTCACAGTAAGTCCATATACAACACCTGCATTATTCACAGAGAATCTCGCTTTATGTAACTTCACAATACACTTCAACACATTTTTGACTCTTTTATACATTGATTTTGTTAAATGTGTTAAACTCTTTGTGAGCTTGCGAGGTTCTGGTCAGTGACATACTGTAGCTTTAACAAGGATCACAAATAAACACATGAAGGTAAAGATAATGTGTGTAAGTTTACCTCCACTGAGAAGGAGAGGTCAGGGTCTGTGTTTTCTGTTATACGCTTGAACAAATCCTCACACAGCTGCAGGACAACGAGAACAATTACAGGAGAAGAGTTGAAAACAAGCTGTACAAAATGTACACCTACACAAACGCTGTATATTTATGCTAGCAGAACGGGTGTGTACAACACTTGAAAAAGGCACTAAAAACATACTGACTTTGTTTCTTCTGCATACCTCTGTATGTATGTGTACATATATGTGTTATAATGTGTGTATGTGTGTGTATAAGCCCCATATGTTACCTGTGGAATGATGCCTTGTTGGCCTGGCTCCTGTTTACCCATCATGGTGTAGGACTTGCCGGCTCCTGTCTGGCCATAGGCAAAGATGCAGACGTTATATCCTTCAAAGGCGTGGAGCAACATCTCCTCCCCAATGTCCAGGTACACCTGCCTCTGAGACACAAAGGCAGGATCCTCTGCCTGGAGAGAGAGAGAGAAAGAGAGAGAGAGAGATGTTTGTTTTTTGTGGTACATGGCCCAGTTCCCTCATTGTGTCTGTCAGAGGACATGAGGCAGCTGACTGACATTCCTAGCATGGTACCTAAAGTCGACTGAAACCACAGCCAACTCGTTGGACCTTCTGTCTCTGGAGCTGGGACAGAGGCAGATCTGGGTCAAATACATACTCTGAACGATTATCCCTATCCCAGAATTCCACAGTGATCTCTTACCTTGACTCCTGTTTTACTTTCTACTGTCTACAGATACACGCTGAACTGCCTGGTTAAAAACATACAAAATCTCCACAATACTTCTACTGACTATCCAAACCTTTCAGTTAAGTCATAAAGAGAAGAGGCCAAGGAATGGAAACAGTTTATGAGGTTTGGGACAATAGGCTAAACTGGGTGAGTGCTGTGAACAACCAATAGGAAAAGAGCTTACTGTAGTGTGGGACCAATAAGAGTAGTCAAATGTGAAGTTCTTGGCTGCTTCTTTGGGCTGCTTTGGGTTGGTGATGCCTGCAAAGACAAAGAAGGGCACATGTCACGTTCTTTCCACAAATTGTTGCCAGGAGCACTGGATAGAACACCCACAGTGGTCAAGCCAATAACATATCATATCATTTACATTTAATATGGATCAAAAAGAGCTGGTCTCACAGTGTTATAAAGCATTACACTGCTCACTGCTAATGCTCCTCAGCACGAAATCAATTGTGTGGGTCCTCAAATGACATCACCTGGTTTAAAGTGCAATGTGTCATATCCAACCACATTTATGACACATAAAGTTAAATTTGCTTAAATTCATCACAGATTTGCTCATTGAGGCCCCCCTGAGGATCCCATGACCTCTGAAGGACCTCTAACATGATGATATCACTGAGCTCTGAACCGCCCTGTTCAGAGGCCTCTCGGCAACATTATTTAGACAACTCAGAACCAGCTGAGTTGCATCAGTGATAGCAGCATGGACTGCAGCATTCATGGCCTTGTCTGAAGTCCTGCTTTTCACCTCATCTGTATTATGACATGCAAGAGTACCACATATCAACAGATGCTGGTGCCAAACAGCTAATGTGTACCTTTAGACTGAAAGCGAATGTTAAGTGAGAGACACTGTTCGGTTCAGTGCAGGGGTATACATGAACAGTGCTGCAAGGAAAATGACATCATCATCACAAGACAACGCTAAGATATGTGAAGTACTTTTAGTGTGAGTGAGTGTGTGTGCGTGTGCGCGAGCGTGTTTGTTTTGGTCCGAAAGACTGTCTGATTGTTTAAAGAGGGCCTCTGAGAGGGGTGGTGTCTGACTCATGTGTATTAAGTTAACTGGAGCTCTGCTGTGTGTATGGGCATGTGGGTCTACATCCTCTGTTTGTTTTCTTTATTTCTGGACCATGAATTACTCATGAGTGTGTTTGTGCACTCTCCTTGTGGGTTTTTTTAAGTTCTGAGTGGAGTGTGCATGTGTTTTCACACATGCCTTGTGTGTGTTTGTGTGTGTGTGTGTGTGTGTGTGTGTGTGTAACTGAGAGGGAGAAATAATAACACTGGTGGGAGAGGAGGATGGTCACATGACTACACAAGGAATTCTGGGACTGTGGTGGGATGTTTCATGTGCTGCTTGAAGTGGTATTAGGGTTGTCATAGTGACAGGACAACGGCATGTACACCGTCTGCTGATTCTATTTATATGTAATGTGCCTGTGAGGGAGAGAGAGTGTGTGTGAGTAGGAGTGTGTGTGTGCACGAGAAGGGGTCTACAGAGTTTCAAAGTAGTCTGGCACTGATGCAATATCGCCTGGTGTTTCTCAACACTACCTCCCACATGCACACAAACGGATAAGGCCTAAAAAACTTAAGTGCATTTAGACAAAACAAAGCCTAATTTGATCTTTTAGTTTTACCAACATTTAAAGAGGCCATCATTTCAAGCAGCAGGTATGTACCAAGGTATTATCAGCAAATCCTTTATTATACAGTGTATTAAATTAATGTACATGTTTTAAATTATGGCTAAGTTATAAAGCTGATATGTAACCTACAGAAAGAATGGAGAATAGTTGAAGATGGTATTTGCCAAATCCATAACTACATATTACATGGAGTGTTATGAAAAACACATGCACATATTAATTGTTCACACATATTTTCACACACTAAACTGTCTGTATACACACGTGAACACAATTTATTATGTAACACGTCACGAAATTCCTGCCTGAAGTAGCCCTGTGAAACCTGATACTGATTTATACCCCCCCCCCAAAAAAATACATATACACACACTAACACACCACTCTCTTTTTCTCTCTAGTTAAATGTCTCTGTCCATCCCACAATACACCAACCAACAGCTGAACGTTTCACAGTCTCATACAGAAACACACACACACGCACCCTCCACACTAAATGTCCACCATCAGCATGTCTGTGCTTGTAGGATGGTGGATACCTAGGCAGGGGCCTGGGTGACAGAAGTGAGGGAGGGAGTGTTCCTATGCAAAGCATGTGCCCTCGCCTTTCTTACCCACATGAACGTGGACAGACACATTCTAACAAATGTGTCCCAACCACTGGCACTCCACACATTCAAAACATCCATCAGTCTCATACTGGACCCTCCGCGAAGAAAGCCCGATGAACCTCCAAAATAACAACCCTGTGGAAACTAGAACTTGAAAGTGATCATCAGATCTGAGTGTATTATATGCCCATAATCTACCATTAGTTTAGTTCTCCTCATTAGTTTACGAACAAGTTTAGTTTAGACGTACAAATACAACTGTGTACATAGTCCACCATTTGTCACAACCCTACAAAAAACACAATAGCAACTTAGAGACAGATACAATTCCCAACACTGTACTACATTATTCCTTAACAAGACATGCTGAAGTGAACTCATGCATAAAATACTTCATACACCCAACCCAGACAAATCTCTAAATATCTTATTTAAAACACACACGCACACACACACACACACACACACACACACACACACACACACACACACAGAGACACACACACAAATTCAGAAAGAGGTGGTGCTTTGTTAAATCAAACATAAACGGGCTGTACTGATAGGAAAAACATGAATTTGGTCTTTCACTCTCCTTTCGCCAAGCTTCAGTCTGGGAATCTCCCTAAAATACACAGATCAGGTGTCTTCACTTTGTGTGGGGGACAAAAGAGAGCAAAGGAAAGATAGAGGGAGGAAGGGCAGGAGTAATGAGAAAAATAGAAGGAGAGAGAAAAGTCTAAAAAAGGAAGGACACAAAAATGTTACTGGGAGGTGCAGAGGGGAAAACACTACAAGAACCAGAAGGAATAATTAAAGGAAAGGAAAAATTGTGCATCATGTGAGAGTTTGTCAGAAAGAATATATGAAAGAGAGAGACAGACAGAGAGAGAGAGAGAGAGGGAGAAAGAGGGAGGGAGGGAGAGAATGTCACTTCATTATCAGCTGCATATGAAAGGTATTGGGTTTCTCTGGACTGTACCATCTTTGCTGCAGTGGTGGGGGTGGGGAGGATAACCTATGATCACAAAAAAACATGTAAAATGGAGCATGGGTGCTATCCATATGTGACACAGAAATAGAGAGAGAAAAAGAGAAAAGGGAAAAGAGGGGGAATGAGAAAACAAAAAGAATGAGAGCATGTTTGTCTTAAATTGTCTGAGTGTGCATGGCTCTGAAAGTGAATGTATGCGGGAAGTTTTTATAGGGGAAAAATGTGGAAAAACCTCACTGCCAAGAATCTGAAAGACCCTCTGAAGACATGCCCAAAACCACCTCAAACACACACACACACACACACACACACACACACACATCTCTCAGTAATATAATCCTGCGTATATGTGTGTGTGTCTGTGTTATTTTTTTATGTGTGAGTGTAATGGGTGTTCATGAGATACTGTGAATTTGATTTGTTGTGTGTCTGAGTCTGAATATGAAAATATATATTTGTTTGCATCTGTACGTGTGTGTGTGTGTTCACTCACATGTGGTGTTGCCTTGCATCTGGATGACACACTTGGCGTCTCGACTCATCTCACGGTTGTTAAAGGGTCTCACGCGGACCGCTACCTTCACTGAGGCAGCCATTTTACTGACAACCTGTGAGCCTGGGGGGGGGGGGGACAAAACAGCCAATTAGTAAACAATGACAGCCAATCAGAGTTCAGCCAAACATACACAGTCAGTCAGTGGAAGATCTGCCATGCATTACTGAATTCAGTGGGACTCAAATCAATATTCCTTTAAAGTTATTTCAAAGTTGACTCATTATTATTATTATTCTTGTTGTTGTTGTTGTTGTTGTTATTGTTGTTATACTGGCAGCATATTGGGTGATAACATCATCCATCCCCAGAGGAATCTAAAAGGATTTCATGCACAGAACACTAAGGCTCTTTAGAATTGCCTGAATGTTCAGAATTAATTAAAACCTTAAGAAAAGTACCATGGAATAATTAAACGAGCAAGGTTTTTAAAAACAGCAAAACCCCATCCCTTCATAGTATTACTTTTAAGAGTAAAGTGACTATTTTTTCACATTTCATTTTTAAAACTCTTATCCATTCATTCTCTTATCCCATTTCCATGAACAACAAAGGGATAACAAAGCAATATTGTCAGCATTACATGAATAAAATGTTTCAGAGAGAAAAAGTTAAACACTGAAAATATGAAATGAATTACATGAATGAAACATATAATTTGCTCAAGCGAATTCCAGCCGTCTGACTCCTTGAGCAGTTTAGTGTGTGGTGTGTGGTGTGTGTGAGAGAGTTGCTATAGCTACAGGGATATTTTTTAACCTCCCCCACTTCTCAAAATTGATCTCACCTTCTACCCAATTCTACAGCCCCTCTCTGTCTCAATCTTTATTTCAACCCATTTTAAAGCTGTATTGTTGGCATGACTGTTCAAGTATTGTTGCCAAAACTGGTCAAATGAGGGCAAAATCCCTTCATGCATCACACCCACTCTCTCGCTCCACCCTGGATATGTGAGTGGGGGTGTGAGTGTGGCACAGAGTCCAAACATAAAGACCTAAATGTGGAGAATGCAGCAAACATGCAGAGCTGTTTGACTGGGTGTGTAGCTCTGCATTTGTGTGTGTGTGCGTGTGTGTCTGTGTGTGTGTGTAGTTGTGCTATCTTAGCTTTAACGAAAACAAATTCAGCAGTCAAAACAGAAGCATAGAGAGATGAGAGTGAAGGACAAAGAAAAAGAGACACCACTAACCCTGGTTCATATTTCTTTTGTTCTTTGCTTCCTTTACCTTTGATGTTTGTTTTTGCTCTGTTACACCCTTTCCGATCCCTCCACCCCTATTATGTTACGTATGAACATATGAACATGAACAAGGATGAATTCTCAAAATGTTTGCCTAAAGAGAGGGAGATGGATGGATATATATATATATATATATATATATATATATAGAGAGAGAGAGAGAGAGAGAGAGAGAGAGAGAGAGAGAGAGAGAGAGAGAACTCCGGCTGCAACAGGTGTTGAAGTCTCTGCAGGTGAACAGGATTTGGCTCACAGCCAATTCGCAGATCACACACCAACATGCCTCAAGACGCATTACATCACGCACATCCTCTGTGTGACAGGACTTGGAGGGAATACAGTCTCTTTCTCTCTCTATGTGTGTGTGTACATATGTATGTATTTGAATATTTGCCTGCATAAAAGATACATAATAAGATATATCATCTGAATTGTGTCAAAACCATTTCTAAATTATTACTCAACAGTGCCTAACTAAGGACATAGCAGATGTTCCTTAATTAAACCGCATATGCCTATGTGTGTCTTAACTGGTGTAGTGTGAGTGTGGTCTGGAGGTTTCCCTGTAACAGGCAACAGATGAGGACTAAGTAATTCCACAGCAATTTGTCAATCAAATTTTTAAAACCTGGCCTGTGGGCAGGAAGTGCGCCATAGCCATAAACCTCACTCCTCCTTCGACCCTCAGACTGATAATTCACACAAAGACATGGGGAATATCACCGACGGCTATGGAACAGTTTGACTGACAGCCTTATCCTGGGAAGAGTCTTCAGCTACTTCTTACTGAGCTATTTCATACTTTGCCTGTAGCTTTAAAAACATCAGACTAGCTGCTCTACTACCTGCCACAGCGTTCTACAAAGCGCAATAACAGACCAGGCATATAAAATGGCAGTGTGGAAGAACTCTTTCAGTTTACTTAAAGATGTCTCTGTCCAGCATCAGGCCCACAATCCATACAGCCTGTCAATAAAAACAGTCGATAGATGACAATCCATTCTTAGGTCAGAATGATTGTTCTACTGGTCCAGTGACCCTTTTATTAATGTTTTACAAAGGGCTCACAAACTCATGTAACAAAGCTTTATGTAACAGCTTGGTCCTACATCACAAACAGGAAAATGACTATTTAAAAACACGTGAGCATGTAAACATTTGCTAAGCGTCAAGTAAGACTTCATTCTGGCAGATAGTCCAGTAAATATTTAAACATAAAAAACTGTAATTGGTGTAATTTGAGACTCCTGCCAGCTATGCACTTGTCAGGTTTCCAGCTTCAGAACACAGCATTGTTTTAAATATCAACCTGAATGAGTTTATACAGCAAACAGCAAAGCCTCCAAGGTAAGTTACATATTACCAATTTAATGGATAATCAACTGAAAATGCAAGTTGAAGTAGGTCTTGAATAACTGTTTAAAAGCCCGTGACAAACGCAAGTTAGCAAATACTAAAGGTGGCTTGGGACAACAGGATATGGACAAACCAGTGACAGCAGAGTTCCTGTCCGTGTGGAATTCCGAGGTGAGGTGTGGTATTCCGTAAGGAGAAGTTACAGCATTAGAACTGTCATGTTCTCAGCCAAGCAGTTCTATTGAGTTTGAAGTTAGGAATATGTTGTAGCCCTGAATCAGCAAATATCTTATCTTAACCAGCTGGAAACACACACACACACAAATACACACACTTACCAATCACATCAATTCCATCATTCTCTTAATGACTCAATTATCAAAAATGAGACTTACTCAGTGTCACTGCTCACTGAGTGAATGTGTACACGTGTTTTTACACATTCTATACTTTATAAAAATGGCTTTCCTCTTGGCAAGACCAACAGAGGAACAAAAAGAAACTGGGGAAGTGTCTCAGACATCTTATCAAGTAGAAATGGACAAAATGAATTCCATCAGCTGGCCAGTGCTGACAGGGCTGGGAAAAGCAAACATTCACAGTGTGCAAGCAATCGATCCCTCAGTAACTCATCAACCCAAAATTGTATGCCACTTCTCTGATTAAAAGCCTTTGGTCTTTATGGTCCTAACGCAAGAATTTTACCAGCATGCCATTCAGCCCTGAGTGAATATTACAACCGAAAAGCTCACAAAACAAAACAAAACAAATAGTACGATAGTGCGGAGTAGCACAGAAGATTAAAACAGAATCTTCAAGTGATTTATGACCTTATAGCATAACTGATGTTTGCATCAGTGCATTAATGTTTACATTACAGTATCCAATCCATATTCAGTCATAACAAACCCTTATGACAATTCCTACTCCTGTAGTCTTGTTGTGTGTAGTCTATCTCACTAACCATGTGACAAATAGGTATCACTTATATTTGAGACGTAACTGTCCACGAAAAATGCTTTCAGCTCTCATTGAATTTTTCCATAACCCTAACTCTACTCATAAAGGTGAGGTATGGTACATATAAACTGTTTCTTATGTAAACATTGTGAAAATCTGGAAATGTCAAGAGAGTTCCAGTAAAGAATTTAGAAAATTGAGATTTTTTTTTTACATATGTTTTCAGTAGGCCTGTCTCTCCCTGTGGTGGTGAGGTGAACATTTGGACTGTGTCACAAAAAGAAGGAAAACTGTTACATCATAGTAAAGGTATTCCAAGCTGAAGACGTCTCTCTCTCTCTCTCTCTCTCTCTCTCTCTCTCGATTTGTGTGCACATGCACAACCATGAACTTTCACTAGCATATGAACGACTGTCTCTCAACTAAAGTTAGATATTCAGGAAAAGAGAGAAAGAGAAAGAGAGAGAGAGAGAGAGAGAGAGAGACTAATCGCAGAGCAGCTAGATTTTAAAAGGCCTTTCAAACGTCCGGGCCCCGCCGGTGGAATGTGATAATGAATGGTGCTTGATGCGCGCGGCCGCTGCTCCAGCTGTCACAAAGCCGGCCCAGTGTGAGAATGCGTATGTTTGTGTGTGTGTGTGTGTGTGTGAGAGAGAGAGAAAGAGAGAGAGAGAGAGAGAGAGAGAGAGAGAGAGAGAGAGAGAGAGAGAGACTAAAGATAGAATTCGTGTTGCTAAATCTGAAATAACACACAAAACATCGAGCCCTTAACTTACCCAAACATGCTTTTCATCTGATTCTTTAAATGATCAATATCAAAACATGTTTTGATTCTACAGTGAAAACTAATATCCGAAACTTTCAAACACCTGTTCGACTAGAATATGTAAGTTTATAATTGTATGCATACAAGGTACAACGTGCAAACTGATTTGTAGACATGTAGTTAAACCGGTCTAATTGAATAATTCAGAAAACAAAAGTGTAGATCCATGAGTTTAAAATCGACGACATTTTAAAGTGATTTTCTGTGTTACGTTACAGTTCTCCGTAAGCTTAACACCAGGTTAGTCCATTTTGACTGCAGACTGACCATTTGGCTCGCTCACGGGAGAAAACACATGATTGCCCAGGCCCCGACAGGCAATAAGCTTACTGTCACACAGAAACGCGTGCACGCACACAAACGCTCTGTCTCGCTCTCTCTCTCTCGCACACACACACACACACACTGGGAGAGTAGGAGGAGAGACTCTACTCATCATTTTATTCCCACATTCAAAAGCCGTAGCCACACCAAGACGCGTTATTGTACCATTGAATCGTTTGAAGAGGTTAGATTGACGCTCAGGTTTGGAATGCTTTTATTCCCCCTGCGCTGTCACCCCAATGCTCGCCAGTGGCCACGTATGTCCTCTCATATTACCGGCAAACTAAACTTGAGTCAATAAGTTACGAGCCACTCGCTGACTCCGGATAGCCTATATTTGAAATTGGCTCAATGGCCAACTTCTTTCTGCGTATGTAGATCTCATAGAGAGTGTAACTCTCTCAGCAAACTCGGCCCAGAGCTGGAAAAATGACTCACCTTCGCCGAAATGGAGAAAATTAGAATCTCACTGAACGGTCCCGTGCGTCTGGTTAGATAGTCCCCATGGCCAGCGGCGAAACGACAATCAGTTAAAAATATGAGAATTAAAAAGTTTACCAGTGTTGCCAACCCCCTTATGCGACCTGGTACTGACCCCTCTCATTCCACGGTGCCGGACGGGACACGCCAATGCCAGTTGCAGAGGGGGGTTTAGAGAAGAGAAAAAGTTGGGTGGGGGCGCTCTGTCCTTTAAACAAATATAAACTACTGACGCACATAAAGAGAAAATTCTTTCTAATTAGAAAAGGGAGAGACGACTTTTTCTAAAGAAAAACCTCCCGTGTCCTCGTTGTGTTAGGCAGGACAGCACAAAACTTTAAAACCCGAAACTGAGTAAGGGGGTTACGGAGCTGCGGCCGAGGACTGACGAATCTCTGCTACGGAAAAAAATGGTAAAATCTCTTCTCGTTCTCCGTAGCGGACAGTCCGGTTGATGACCTCTGGCGCAGAGGTGTACAGGGGCAGTTATTTTGCCGGCGTTGAGGAAGAGCAGTGGCTAATTGTGAATAAGAAAAAAGAAAATAAAAAGGGAAAAGAAAAGAGGAAAGTTGCCGCTGGCCGCGGTGTCTGCGTGCGGCCGCCTTCAGTCACCCTCGCTCCACAACCCCCTCCCATCCGCGTTCAGCAGTTCCAGTCGTTCGCCATCTCTGGCGTGACGTCAGCCTGGGAACCGGAGACTGGGGAAAGAACTTAAAGGGCAAGAGAGCGTAGAAACGCTTATCAAGTTCTTTCTTTAAATATAAGTATTGCTCTCCATTAATGTTTATCGACATTACCTGACCACATAATTATTTAGAGGAGGTCAAGATTTGCTTATAAAAGAGGTGTAAGATGTCAAAACAGACAGCTTCGCTTGACTAGGTATAATGGCATACAACATTCTTGTTTGCCTGAAGCAAAGGCTGACAGAGGTAAACATATGTCGTGTGATTCTTTTCTACAGCGTCGCTTTCTCCGTAACTGGTGAATAAGATCTCTGAAGTGCGACTGCTACGCCAGCGTGGTTATCAGTACAGTAAAATATACCCCAAATCCCAGTGACCCCCCCGCCTCCACCCAGTGCGTGGCATGACCCAGGATACCAGGTGTTTCCTGACTGTAACCCCCTTCCCTCTCCACCATGAAACACACACGCACGCACTCACTGAGCGAGAGAAATACGCCGAGAATCAAGCCGTTCAGCAGATGAGCCAAGAAAGAAACACAACTATGTAAAGTTTCCGTTTAATTAAAATAACATTTTGACTATACTCGTAGTTTCTTTCCAGAGCATCAAAGACATCATGTCTGGCCAGATTCTCTTTCGCAGACGGTGGTTTGCGCCGTAAGAGGTTCATCAAGGCGACACGGTCAGAAACCTACGAAGAAAAATAGCAGGAAAATAGAGAAGATTATTTCGTCACTACGCTTAAATGCCTCAACATCAAAAGTCACCCAGGAGCTAAAGTACAGGTCATTTTTCATCAGTGTTTTCAGTACAGTCAATCATCATCAAGTGACTACGTTTGCTACTGTGTCCATTTTCGAATAAAAGTCTTCAGATACGAGCGACATGGCCCCATCAGCTGCTGATGCTGAGATAAAGATTGAAACAGTGAACATGAACAGTGATTATTATTAAAACGTAGTTAATTTATGCTTTCTCGGTATTTAATGTCCGACATCGATACCTCGATCCCTGTTTCTCTTCGTCCATGCTGTCTCCTTCCTTTCCTATCCCACTTCTTCCCTATCTTATGTCCATCGCCACGTCCAGAAATGAATGATAGCATACACAGCGAAGCACAGAAAAAGAAGAAGACTTGGGCTATTAAAGGACAAATAGATAAAGAGAAAATAAAACCAAAATCGACTTATCTTGGCGGTTTGGTTTGCACAACAGTACCCCACGATAATACACGGCAGCACGATAGTTGTTTAGCATCCACGCATTAAAATGTCATTTTTAAGTCTTTTAAATTATGAAATATGTTGTTCGGGAATAGATAAATCGTCTGAAATAACCCGACAGTAAAAAGCAACGGGCTCCACCAATTAGGTGCAGACGTACAGCCTGGAATGGTTTGATCCAGCCGCCAGAGTTCTAGCATGACAGGTTTCCCAGCAACAGCATCCACCACGTTCATGGCCAGAAATAAGGCATGCGCATACTGTTTGGTGGGGTTTTGTTATAACGCATGAAAAAAAATGCTGCATAACACTGTAGGATATCATGCACTTATGACATGACACTTCAAGTTTTAATGAAGTGTGTAACTGTGTAATCAAAAGTAGAGTCAAGCGCATCCATCATTCCCCAATAAGCCGACAGTAATATGTAAAATCTTCTGCGGACTTTAAGATGCCCTTTAAGATCCCTATCGGGCTGCTCAGCCAATGACACACAACCTGTTCGGCCAGGCGACTCAAACATTGGAGAACCGTAGAGCAGAAGGAGACAGAGACGCGCCTGCGGGTGTGAGCCTGGGAAGCACGGGGATAACACAGTCGGTTCTCCTATTCGTTCTGTCCCTTCCAAAACGGACCTGCTCCCCGATATTTCACACCTTTCCACCTCTCGATTCTCAGTTTGCGAGTAACGTGAAAACGCCGGTAACGGCAGGTCTGTCACGTGCATCACTGCTCAGGAAGCCATTCGTTTTGGCGTTTCAGCAGGCGCAGATTGAAATTTGAGGACAAAATGAGTGGTGGCGTATATGGCGGAGGTAAGATTACTGTCATTCCCATGGCGACATCTCTCCACACCCGATATTTTCAGGATACATAAAACAGGAATGTGCGCCATGAATACATAAAATTACACATGGTACACAAATAAGCAATGTATAAAAGCACATTTGGCGCTCGTTCAAATTCACACGCGACCGGTAAAGAGAAACGTCAGGTGACACGAGATGTGGGTGGCTAGTTAATTGATCCAAATGTCAATTTAATGATCTCTTGATAATTCTCTCTCTCTCTCTCTCTCTCTTTATCTGTCTATCTCTGTGTCTTTACTCATCTTCCCATCTTTCTTCCAGATGAAGTAGGAGCATTGGTATTTGATATTGGCTCTTTCTCCACCAGAGCAGGATATGCTGGAGAGGACTGTCCTAAAGTGAGCCTACTCATAGGCCTATATGTATTTCTCTGTCTTGCCCCCCATTTATTTGTGAGATAACACATAGTTGGTGAGTTGACTAGTGGATGGCACCAATGATTATGATATGCTACAAATCATTTTCTGCAGGCAGATTTTCCCACCTCCCTGGGTGTACATGTTGAAGAGGAGGGGTCTGGAGAGATGGGGACTGAGCAAGAGACCGCAGCTGGGAGAACCTTCTACCTGGACACAACTGCTCTTCATGTTCCTCGAGCTGGGGTGGAGCTGATATCGCCATTAAAAAACGGCATGAGTATGATTGACTTACACATCCGCAAACAACACACACATGTCAACACATCCCCGTAAACAAGCAAACAGCATAACACCACGGAGTCACTGCAAAAATGAGAAAGGAAAAATCACATTATGTGCAATGTTACACAGAAAGGTGAACAGCTCTCTGTCTGTTTGTCTGTCTCTCTCTGTCCATCTCTCCCTCTCTGTCTGTCTGTCTGTCTCTCTCTCTCTCTCTCTCTTTCTGTCTCTCTCTCTCTCTTTCTGTGTGTGTCTCTCTCTCTGTCTTATCTCTTAGTTGAGGATTGGGAGGCATTTCAGGCCATAGTGGATCATGTCTACTGTAAACATATTAAATCAGAGCCAAGTCTGCATCCTGTTCTAATGTCTGAGGCACCGGTAAGTTTGTACACACTCCCATTCTTTCTGTCTCTCTCTCGCTCTCTCTCTCTCTCACACACACACACACACACTCCTATGACAATTTTTAAAGATTACCGATACTAAACCCCCACCCCCCCTCACTCTATCTCTTTCTCTCTTGCATTTTGCATGTTGCGCATCTGTGCGTGTGATGCAGTGGAACTCGCGGGCTAAGAGGGAGAAGTTGACTGAGCTGATGTTTGAGCATTACAACATCCCTGCTTTCTTCCTCTGCAAGACTGCTGTTCTTACAGCGTATCCAATCACACCCTGTTACACTGGGAACACTATCCAAAATACAGCTATCAAAAAGCTCATTATATTCGGTGAAAGACTTAAAGCCAAGGAGATACACACAATCACAGTTCTTCCCAAGGAATTATCCAGCACCAAACTATGGACCAAGAAATGTTATCCAATCTCAAACAAGGACCAGGATGCAATAAGATAATTTTTTTTTCGTCCAAGAGTGCTTTCCAGTCACAAACTATGGATCAAGGTGTGTTATTCAACCACAAAATCATTTTAAAGGGGAGTTATTAGATAAGGGGAATGACAGTGTAATTACTCGCCAGTTTATTTTAGTCCCACGAGAAATTAGTTTGAGGTTTCCATGGTAACATGTAGCCTTAACTTGACTGGTTTTAGCTTTGCTAATGGTCGTGCGACAGGTCTAGTGCTAGACAGTGGAGCAACACACACCACAGCCATTCCTGTGCATGATGGGTACGTCCTGCAGCAAGGTAAATAACACCACAGAAATGTATTAGCACAACCATAGCATGATTCAGTCCTGACTGTAATAACATACCATTTTAAAAATATTTCATTGTTTGTATCACAGTTATGCGAACCCATACTTCTCATTGGTTGGCCAAGTTCAAATGCAAATTTGTATTTTGCTACATTTTTTCATTCATGTGGTTTTTTTTTCAGGAGCTTATTGTTTGTATTATAAGGACTGTGACTGTGTGAAATGTTTTATCCACCTGTGTTCTAATGTGAAAAAAATGATCATATGACAACATCCAGAATCTGCATTCACTGTATTTTGGCTTCACTCTGTTCTTGGTTTATAATCTATTGCTTGTTTCAAGTGTGCTTTGCAGTGCTGTGTGATTTTCTTTGCCGTTTTCACTGTCTGTGTTGTGTTGGCTTTGTTTATGTTATCTGAATTACATCTGTGTTGTGTGGAAAATGTTATTCTGTGTATGTATTGTGGTGAAATTTTACTGGATGATTTTAGACTATGCTGTACCACAACTATACATGCTTTGTCTGAGGAGTCATGACTATGGTGTGCTAACTGTGTCCTTTTCCCACTGTGCTGAGCTGACTTTGTATCGACTGTGTTCATAATGCCTGTGTTGTGTACTGTATCTGTAGTGTGTTGACAGTATGTTCTGAGCTAATCATTTTTGTGACTGTGCTGTGTTGGTTGTGTACAGGTATAGTGAAGTCTCCTTTGGCGGGTGACTTTATCACCATGCAGTGCAGAGAGCTGTTTCAAGAGATGAATATTGATATCATTCCACCGTACATGATCGCCTCTAAGGTAAACTTTCTGTTTTTACTCTTAATCTCCTAGAGCATTGCCTGCTACATACACCCCCACATTCCCATATCCATACATTTTCTCGTTTCATAAAACCCGGTAATAATACTCTAAATCCTTCTCTTTGTAGGAGCTGGTGAGAGAAGGTGCCCCTCCAAATTGGACTAAGAAAGACAAACTGCCTCCTGTCACCAAGTCCTGGCACACCTACATGTGCAATGTAAGGGCGATTTCGTGACCAGAGACATCAGTGCCATTTAACATGCAATGTACTCACTGTAATGCTCTGATGCATTCAGATTGACATTGTAACTTCTTCCACCTGCTCCTGTTTTCACTTTCTCATTTTCATCCTTCAACCTACTTTTTCTCCCCTTCCCTCAGGAAGTGATACAGGACTTCCAGGCATCTGTTCTCCAGGTGTCTGACTCCCCATATGATGAACAGTATGTGAAAATGTTCTCCTGCCCTCTTTTTGTCTCTCTCTCTCTCTCTCCCTCACTGACACACACACACACACACACACACACTTCTTCTAACCTGTTTATTCACTGGGACAAACTGGAACTGTATCCCTGCCTTGGCACAGGGTAGCAGCCCAGATGCCTACTCTTCACTATGAGATGCCCAGTGGTTACACCACTGATTATGGAGCTGAGAGACTACGTATCCCAGAAGGCCTCTTTGACCCATCTAACGTAAAGGTGGAAGTTCTCTCTATAACTCCTATGTGTGCATTTGTGTAATAATGCGGTGCTGTTTGTTTTTACCTGCTGGTCCTAAGTTTTCAGTTGTCAGTTTGAGCTGTGTGGATTTCAAGCTGAAAAATGCAGCAATGAGCCAAGAATGATCAACTCCATGGAAATGTCCCTGTCCTGACTTTACTTGACTTTAATCCCCATATTATTGATATGTTTAGTGTTATAACAAATTAATACTTCATTGTTGATAAATCGCTAGCTAGCTTTAACCACCAACCTTTAAAAATGCCTTTAAAATGACAGCATTGAATATATCTCTTTGTCATCTTGTCAAGCTTTGAACAAGCCAAACTGTACTGGACCAGTGTGAAATCAAATTAAACCTCATCAGCTCAATAGAGAATAACTCTGCACTGCAGCAAAAACGATACCAGGCTATGTGTTACCAGATGTGACTTCTTATTTAATTAGTTCTCTTCATCTCAGCAGACCACAGTTAAGACCACAGATACAGAATGTTGCTGCAAATCTGTGTAGTTCTCTGGAACTGTGGAATGTTTATCATACGTGAATATATTAACAGTTATAAAACCAACCTTAAAGTTCTCAAGGTTCATAATGCCACAAGGCTTTTTAGTTTGTTGTCCAAACACAAGTCTGCACAAACACACTGTTCTACGGGTGTATGGCCCGCAGAGCCACTTCTAAGAGCAATGCATAAAGAGGACAAAAAACAAAAACATTGAAAAATTGCCCACCATCAGTCTCATGCTGCAGGATTCTGTGGTGTTTGTTCTCTTTTAGGGTAAGTGTTAAATGTATGAGCTTTTGCTCCTTTGAATGTAGTAAGATATACCTGTGTGTCTTTAGGGTCTTTCTGGTAATACCATGCTAGGGGTGGGACACGTGGTCACTACCAGTATCGGCATGTGTGACATCGACATTCGTCCAGTGAGTAAACACATCCCCATCTGACCAAACATTTAGTCCCTGAGTTACTGGATGAGAGAGAATACATACAAAATGTTGTGGGCAGTTATGTACACTACTATGTTTTTGAAAATGGTGGAATGTTTGTTGTTTGAAAGACTGGGCGTTAATTTCAGTGTGTATTTGCATGTTTAACTTTCAAATGTGTTTATTTGCATGTTTAACTGCTTTTCTTTATCTGTGTGGGTGTCTTAGGGTCTGTACAGCAGTGTAATTGTTACAGGGGGCAACACTTTGCTGCAAGGTTTTACTGAGAGACTTAATAGAGAACTGTCACAGAAAGCACCACCAGTAAGAACATACCCAAAAACACACCCACAAGCACAAACAATAGTACCTTGCTTGTCTTTCAGGAGCATACAGAGCCTCTAAATTCAGTAGACTGCATGTTTCACACTCCTCAGCGTGGACTTAAGTTTTAGATGTATTGTTTTCAAATACCTATCATTAGCTTTCAAAGTCTAAATTAGCTACTTAGCTATCCAACCTATATTTTTCAGCTTTAACCTAATTAACTTAATCTCCTTACCGTTCAGTCGTTAACTGCATATAACTAATCCCCTCTCTCTCCCTCTCCCTCTCTCTCTCCCTCTCTTTCTCTCTCTCTCTCTCTCCCCTCTCTCTCCCTCCCTCACTCTCTTAGAGTATGAGGCTAAAGCTAATTGCAAGTAACAGCTCTATGGAGCGCCGTTTCAGCCCTTGGATTGGAGGGTCTATATTGGCTTCACTGGTGAGTAAAGATAATCCACCCATTTACTAATACTGAAATTGCCTTAAACAGCTTACACACAGCTTCAAAACCTCCAACACTGATCCTCACACTTCTTTGTCAGTGTGTTACAAAGATTCTCTCATTGATTCTCTCTCTCTCTCTCCCTCTCTCTCTCTCTCTCTCGCTTTCCATTCTTTCTCTCGCACTTCAGGGCACCTTCCAACAAATGTGGATCTCCAAACAAGAGTATGAGGAGGGAGGCAAGCAGAGTGTGGAGAGGAAATGTCCCTGAAACAGCATACAAACACACACACACACACACACACACACACACACACACACACATAGACACACACACACACACACACATACATACATACACATACCTAAGCACAAACATATGTATACAATGTAATTTGTCCTGTTTGTCACATGCTCATGTTGCAGGACAATAATGCTCTTGGGTATTTTCTCAGCTGCATTTTACATACAGACAGACAAGCAAACACACACACAACTCATAAAAAACTTGATTTTAACATAACCATGTTGACCTGTTGTTACTTATGAAAATAACTTTTTCGGGCTCATAGTTTGCGCCCCCTATTGGTGACTGTGTCACAGAGATCAAGAATATGAAATATGTCATGAGTCTTTTAATGTCCAAAATTAAAAGCTACTCAACAAACATACGGTTCTGAAAAAAATAGGCGAGAGGTAATTTTGTTGTATACATAGTCATTAATATGAGATGAATCACATTCCATGGTCATCTGTGCTGACAAATAAAGTTAATGATAATTCACCTTGCTCACATTTATTTAATGGTTGACGTCTTCATTGCAGAATCTACTGTCTTGTATTCTGGAACAAAACATACTGAATCAGTAATATTGAAATTACCATACTTCTATTTCTCGAGTTAGGAACTTCTGAAAAGGTCGTAACATTAATTAAAGTATATAAAACAGCGATTGGTCTATACGTTTTTCTTGAACATTTTCACCAGTATTCTTTTCCTCAGTCCACACTTTATAAGTTCGTCTTCAGGACAAATATGTAAACGATTGGATTTGAAGACAATTACCCATAGGTCAAGAAATAAAAAGAAGAAATAATTACTTAAATAGCATTCATACAGAAGAACAGTATAATTTATGTTAGCCATTTGACTAAGCATTTGGTTACGAGCAGCAGTTGGGCTACCACATTTAGTACATTACATTACTCTATGTAGAGCTGCCCCAAAAGTTCTGTCCTCAGATTTGTCTACGTATGTGTTAAGCGATTGCATTATCTGGCGTGAAAACTGCCCTTGGCATCACGGTCTTTGATGACGTACCATGTTAATGTTGGAGTGTGCCGTTCCTGCGGCGGAGGTCGCCAGACAGTGCGAACGAGACTTCATCGAACAAGATAACAGACCCGACGTAGGCGCCGCGAGATAAGCGTTGTTTAAAGACTGGTCAAGCGGACTAGACAACACACAACGGCAACAACTAAGACAGGTACCACGGTAAGCCTACAAATGTATCCATTTATATTTTAAGAAAGTCATACATATATTCTGCTATTTTTGTGTGCGGGGACACGTGGTGATGCCAAAAAAAAACAAAAACAAACAAACAAACAAAAAAACATAGTTAGGGGGATCTCCTAGATGTCAAAATATTAACTGTTGTTCATTGCTGTATTTTACTAAAGATCATTTACTTATTTTGCCCATTGAATCAGAATATATTTTGTACTTGTCCCTCCACTGATATTTTCCTGAGCAAAAGCTACGCATACTTGTTTTTCTGTAATTCAGCTGTCTCACATATTTTAAATCTCTTTACAGGATATTTTGACTGTCCTGCTAGGCCTACATTGTGATTGGATGGGTTTGACTCTGTGTCGTTGGCTGTTTAAAAGCCACAGTGTGAAGAGGAATACTCCTTCACCACCATCATCATGCTCTCCCTCGCTCTACCAAGCGATAGCTGTCACTCCATCCTTGCGCCTCGCTGTCCTACTGGATTCACCCTCTGTTCCCCTCAGTGATCCACGGTCACAATGGAGTCCCTTTCATATGTCTCCAAACATGCATGTTTGTGATTCGGGGTCTGGCGTCTGTCGAACTCGTGTGGAACAGAGCAGCGATGCAGCAAGGGGTGCAGTGGGAGTGAAATCAGGGCTACATGTGTGGGAGATACTTTGGGAGCCAGGGCAACGTGGCACCCATGCCCTCATAGGTGTGTCTACGAAACACTGCCCGTTACAGATGTCAGGTTACACCGCTCTTGTGGGCGCGGACGCACAAACCTGGGGATGGGAACTTTCGTCCAATCAGCTGTGGCATAGTGGATGGCAGGTGGGACAGTATCCTGTGGGTGATGAGACATGGCAGGGTCCTCTGAAGGTTCCAGAACGTGTGTTGGTAGTTGTGGATGTGGATGCAGGCATGTTGGGTTATGCTGTGAACAGTTCGTTCCTAGGCGTGGCCTTTAGGGGTCTCCCAAGAGGAGAGGAGCTTTACCCCGCTGTCAGTTGTGTTTGGGGCGGAGCACGTGTACGCCTGCGCTACCTCAGTGGCATGGGCCGTAAGTATGTCAATAACTCTCAGGAAATAATTCAGCAAAGAAAAACATGTTTCCGTCTTTCATCTCCCCCTCTTTAATCTGTTTCCTCTCCTTTTCATTACATATACATTTATTCGTTCAGCAGACACTTTTATCCAAAGCAACTTCCAAGTTAGACAGTTTATTTGAGCTCAGTTAAACAGATTTATATTGTATTAAGTAACACAACAGAAGGAGAGTTTCAGTGCTATTTGCCCCTTTCTTTAGGATACGTGCAGTTGATTTTCAGTCAAATCTCTGTCCAGTCTGTTCACTCACTGATTTTAATTCTGTCTCCCTCTGCAGGTGATCCTCCTTCCCTGTTGTCTTTGTGCCGTCTGTCTGTCCGTCAGACAATGGGGACGGACAGACAGACTCAGACAGACAGGCTACCACTTCCTCGCGCTCTACAGCACCACCTGCTGGCCAAGTACTGACCTCTGACCTCATACACGGAGCATTACATTGGCTGACTCAGTTGCATTAAAAGAGCGATAATAGGAGATACTGTATTTAAATCAGATATGTTGGTTTATTTATTTCACCATGAAGTTGCATTATTTATGTATGTATCTACAGTATTTGTTCATCCCTAAATTATTTTGTTTGTTATTTATTTACTTTATTTTTAAAATATTTTTATGATTCTGTTTCTGTTTGGGAGAGACCACACAGTAATGTGGACAACAGCATTTATTTATATTAATTTAAAGAACTGGTAACACTGACCTTGTGATGAAAGTTTCAAAGCAAATACATGATCTAAAGTTATGTGAGGGTTACTGTGTATGTAGGCTGTCATTATTTGGTGTTAACTTAATACTTAGTTGTTCTAACAGGCTCTAATAATACTTTTCAAAGATAACACATCACTTCTACAAACCAAGGTAGCTAGCAAAAGTATATACAGGTCACTGTGTGAATAAAACATTCTGGACTGTGTAAGTTAAATTCTCTATTCAATAAAAAAAATGTCTATAATGTTTTTAGGGATAAATGTCCTGAGATAGTTGAAGGATGGAATATTAGACTAACAAAAATTTCTGTAATTAACTAATAAATGCTTTTTAGAGTTTGGACCAACTTACATATTACTGACTGTAATAGACCACATATCCCTTAGTTCAAGGCCCCAGATTCAAATACTACCAGTCTAAACACAATAACAGACTACTCACACAGATCTACAACATTCCTTTATTCATCTTAGACAGACACACTCAATGACAGCACATCTCAACAGAATGGGAATTTTACAAAATTCTACAATCCTTACATATAATACCACTCACTCATTATCTAAGCCGCTTATCCTGATTAGGGTCGCGGGGGGTGCTGGAGCCTATCCCAGCGCTCATAGGGCGAAAGGCGGGGAAACACCCTGGACAGGTCACCAGTCCATCGCAACATATAGTAACATAATAACAATAATTATATTGGGCTTTGAGAATAGAACATTGCACCTGTTAAAACAATATCTTTGAATTAAAATTAAATAACACCATTAAACCTACTGGTGAGAGAATAATCATTTAGAAAATGTTCTGTTTAACATTAAATTCAATATTAAATTCAATATTCATATATATACAACACAGATATATTTTTATAAATATATACATTGCCTGCAAATCCCAGGAAGCAGCTTTATTACCACAGAACCACGATTCAGTACGGATCCTCTGTGCGTTGTTTATGGCAGTACGTAGCAGAAGCTTGTCCCACTTCACTGTGACAATTTTATAGCTGCATTTATTGGTTTGTGAAAAAGAGCACAGGAGTGTTTTGGACAGTATCCTTCTTTTCCATTTGCTCTCCTTCTGTCGTGTCACTTTTATATCTCTGACAGGCACAGAGATGAACACCTGCATCAACAACAAAACAGCAGCTTATTTAGGTACCAGTCTCAGCACATCTTAAAACTGTAGGATCTGTGTAGATTAAAGGTAAGGATCTGTGTAGAGTACAGGAAAGGACTGGGTAGAGATTAAAGGTTTGTGTATATCAGGGTTAAAATTCTGTGTAGATTGAGGGTAAAGATGTGGGGTAAGGGTAAAGATCTGTGTAGATTAACTGTAGAAATCTGTGCAGATCAAGGGTAAAGATCTGTGTAGTTTAACAGTAGAAATCTGTGTAGATCAAGAGTAAAGATCGGTGTAGTTTAAAGGTAAATAATGTGTAATTTATGGATTTATGGAAAGATTTGTGTAAGTTATGGATAAAGATTTGTATAATTATAAATTACTCCACCTCCACTGTTACTTCCTTTTACTC